>NC_086450.1:19504631-19772131 GCF_028390025.1 Pseudophryne corroboree
ACTACAACTACTACCACTGCTGCTACTACTACTATCACCACCACCACCACCACCACCACTACTACTACTACCACTGCTGCTGCTACTACTACTACTAACACTGCTACTACTACTAGTACCACCACCACCGCCACCACCATCACCACCACCACTACTACTACTACCGCTGCTGCTACTACTACTACTACTACCACCACCACCACCACCACCACCACCACTACTACTACTACTACTACTACTACCACCACCAGCCCTTCTACTATCACTACTACTACTCCCACCACCACCACTACTACCACCACCACTACTACTACTACTACTACTACTACTACTACTACTACTACTACCACCACCACCACCACCACCACCACCACCACCACCACCACTGCTGCTACTACTACTACTACTACTACTACTACTACTACTACTACCACTACTACCACCACTACCACCACCACTACTACTACTACCACCACCACCACCACCACCACTACTACTACTACCACCACCACCACCACCATTACTACCACCACCACTACTACTACCACCACCACCACTACTACTACCACTGCTACTAGGCAGCTTATCTACTAAATAAAAACCTTACATGAATCATATATTATACTAATGTGTGCAACGCATCAGTGACACTGAATACAGTGTAGTCTGCTCACGGTGGAATTGGGGAACCCGGCCACATCGAGCTTACACCACTGCCGGCACCGCTGAGGTAATCTGAGGTGCTGAGTAAACTGGTGCATCAGGAGCTCCGCCCGCTGTGACTCACAGTATCCCAGTGGCCTGTGGGCGGCACAGTGGAAGTGAGTGTCTTGCAGGATGTGACTTCCTGCGAGACTGTATGTGCAGCACCTCAGCAACTGAATGGGGAGTGGATTTTAATAGTAACGGCAAAGCAAAGAGGTCTGATTTGGAGTGTGGGGGCCCCGGGATGACCACCCCTGTCACCTCTCCTTTAATCTGGCCCTGGTCGGACTACATGTTGCAGCAGCAACAGGGCTGCTACATGTGTCCTCCTTCTGCCGCATGCATCAGTCCCCGGGCTGCACAGTACATGCTTGGACACTGTGAAACTTTAAGCTTGTACAGTAAATAGTGTAGTATCAATTATATAGTATGGTGCGCTGTGGCCAATAGAGACTGTAATCTCTCACTAGCGTGATGCGTCACCCTCTCACCCACTGCCTGTCACCTCTCACTGTCGTCACACTGCCTCTCCCTTTCACCTCTTGCTAGCGTCATGCTGCCTCTCCCTATTACCCACTGCCTGTCACCTCTCACTGGCGTCACACCGCCTCTCCCTGTCGCCCTCTCACCCACTGCCTGTCACCTCTCACTGGCGTCACACTGCCTCTCCCTTTCACCTCTTGCTAGCGTCACGCTGCCTCTCCCTATCCCCCACTGCCTGTCACCTCTCACTGGCTTCACACTGCCTCTCCTTGTCACCCTTTCAACTATTGCCTGTCACCCAGTGTTGCAAGTATAGTGCAACACGCTGGTACCGCATAGTTATGAAACTGGAAGCCGGTATGTCGTACCACCTTGCAGCCACTATGCGGAAGCTACTACCATTACCCAGGGGCCCAGGCTGCTGGGAGTGTGACTGCAGAAGGGCCTGGTTCCCTGCGGCGCCTGCCGGCTTCACCATCCACCTCATACAGAAATCAGAGGTGAGAGCGGCCTGCTGCAAGTGAAGAAGGGGTGGGGGGAGGCTGAGAGACACAGAGTGAAGGAGGGTTGGGGAGGCTGAGAGACACAGTGAAGGGGGACAGCCTGAGAGACACAGAGTGAAGGGGAAGCAGCCTGAGAGACACAGAATTAAAGGGGACAGGCTGAGTGTAGCAGGGGAGACGATGGTGTGTCTGAGACACAGGTGGGAGATGACGGTGTGGCTGAGAGACTTTTTAGGTCACAAATGATTTATAAACACATGGATTTAATTAGTTACCGCCTGCAGATACTGCAGTGCAGGGCAATGCAACAGATGTATAATACTGTGTATGTTACACACTAATAGTAACCCATATGCGTGTCCTATTTCTCCCCGTGTTCTGCAAGCCGTGCACTTCCAGTTTCTGAGCAATAATCTGCTGGGTCAGATCTGTTCCATGGTTCATCCATCGCAACGTCCTACTAAGATGCTGCCCAGTATGGACTCATTTGTAGCACAGGTTGTATTACGAGTAATGTTATTCCACCTGTTTCAGCTAGCGTCATCTTCTGTGTAGCACAGGGGACAGTTCCTGCAAATGCTGAAAGCACCATATAATACTACGGGGGCCGTACAGTGGCAGCATTGTACTGGAAAAATTGGATTTTAATACCTACCGGTAAATCCTTTTCTCTTAGTCCGTAGAGGATGCTGGGGTCACCATAGAAACATAGGTTATAGACGGGATCCGCAGGAGACATGGGCACTTTAAGACTTTGAATGGGTGTGAACTGGCTCCTCCCTCTATGCCCCTCCTCTAGACTCCAGTTATAGGAACTGTGCCCAGGGAGACAGACATTTCGAGGAAAGGATTTATTGTAAAACTAAGGTGAGATTCATACCAGCTCACACCTCAAACAAGCCGCAGAACGTGGCATTCAACAGAACACAAGCCAATGGTATGAACAATTGCAGCAACATGCTGACAAAAACGTAACACAACATGTGCGTAACCACAACTACTAACTGCAGAATACAGTACACACTGGGACGGGCCCCCAGCATCCTCTACGGACTAAGAGAAAAGGATTTACCGGTAGGTATTAAAATCCTATTTTCTCATAGGTCCTAGAGGATGCTGGGGTCACCATAGAACCATGGGGTTATACCAAAGCTCTAGAATGGGCGGGAGAGTGCGGATGACTCTGCAGCACCGATTGACCAAACTTGAGGTCTTCATTGGCCAAGGTGTCAAACTTGTAGAACTTTGCAAAAGTGTTTGACCCCGACCAAGTAGCTGCTCGGCAAAGTTGCAATGCCGAAACCCCCCCGGCAGCCGCCCAGGATGATCCTACCTTTCTAGTAGAACGGGCCATCACCATTTCCGGTAACGGAAATCCAGCCGTGGAATGAGCCTGCTGAATCGTGTTACAGATCCAGTGTGCAATGGTCTGCTTGGTAGCAGGACACCCAACCTTGTTGGGAGCATACAGGACAAACAGAGCCTCTGTTTTCCTAATTTGAGTCGTTCTGGCGACATAAATCCTTAAAGCTCTAACCACATCCAGAGATTTTGACTCAGCGAAGGCGTCAGTAGCCACAGGCACCACAATAGGTTGGTTCATGTGGAAAGAGGAAACCACCTTGGGTAGAAATTGTTGACATGTCCTCAATTCAGCTCTATCTTCATGGAAGATCAAATAAGGGCTCTTGTGAGAAAAGGCCACTAACGCAGACACCCGCCTTGCAGATGCCAAGGCCAACAGGATGACCAGTTTCCAAGTGAGGAATTTCAACTCCACCTTCTGTAAAGGTTCAAACCAATGTGATTGAAGGAACTGCAACACCACATTAAGATCCCATGATGCCGCTGTAGGCACAAATGGAGGTTGGATGTGCAACACGCCTTTCACCAAAGTCTGAACTTCTGGAAGGGAAGCCAATTGTTTCTGAAAGAAAACCGATAAGGCTGAAATCTGTACCTTAATTGAGCCTAATTTTAGGCCCGCATCCACACCTGCGTGTAGAAAATGGAGAAAACGTCCTAGCTGAAACTCTTCTGTAGGAGATTTCTTGGATTCACACCAAGAAACATATTTTCTCAAAATACGGTGGTAATGTTTAGACGTTACCCCTTTTCTAGCCAGAATAAGTGTGGGAATGACTTCACTGGGAATACCCTTTCGGGCTAGGATTTGGCGTTCAACCGCCATGCCATCAAACATAGCCGCGGTAAGTCTTTATACATGCACAGCCCCTGCTGTAACAGGTCCTCGCGTAGGGGAAGAGGCCAGGGATCCCCAATGAGTAATTCCTGAAGATCAGGATACCAAGCCCTCCTTGGCCAGTTTGGGACAATGAGGATCGCTTGATCGTTTGATCGTTTGCTCTTCTTATGATCTTTATAACCTTTGGAATGAGAGGAAGAGAGGAAGTGGAGGGAATACATACACCGACTGAAACACCCATGGTGTCACCAGTGCATCCACTGCTATTGCTTGAGGGTCCCTCGACCTGGAACAATATCTCTGAAGCTTCTGAAGCCATCATGCCTATTTTTAGGAATTCCCTAATGACTTGTCACTTCTGTGAAGACCTCTTGATGGAGGGCCCACTCTCCTGGATGGAGATCGTGTCTGCTGAGGAAGTCTGCTTCCCAGTTGTCCACTCCCAGAATGAAGATCGCTGACAGAGCGCTTGTATGCTTTTCCACCCAGCGGAAAATCCTTGTGGCTTCTGCCATTGCCACTCTGCTTTTCATTCCGCCCTGACGGTTTATGTACGCCACTGCTGTGACATTGTCCGACTGGATCAGTACAGGCAGTTCTCAAAGAAGATGCTCCGCTTGCAGAAGGCCGTTTTAAATGGCCCTTAACTCCAGAACATTTATGTGGAGACAAATTTCCTGACTTAACCATCTTCCTTGGAAGTTTTCTCCCATTGTGACTGCCTCCCAGCCTCGGAGGCTTGCGTCCGTAGTCACCAGGATCCAGTCCTGTATTCCGAACCTGAGCCCCTCTAGGAGGTGAGAGCTGTGCAGCCACCACAGGAGTAATACCCTGGTCTTGGAAGATAGGATTATCCTCCTGTGCATGTGTAGGTGAGACCCGGACCACTTGTCTAACAGGTCCCACTGGAACACTCTGGCATGGAACCTGCCAAACTGAATGGCCTCGTAGGCCGCAACCATCTTCCCCAGCAACCGAATGCATTGATGGATTGACACTCTTGTTGGTTTCAGAATTTGTTTGACCAGACTCTGAAGTTACAGAGCCTTTTCCACTGGAAGAAAAACTCTCTGTAGTTCTGTGTCCAATATCATTCCCAAAAATGACAACTGCGTCGTTGGAATCAGCTGTGATTTTGGCAAGTTTTGGAGCCAACCATGTTGCTGAAGCACTATCAGGGAGAGTGCAACGTTTTTCGACCAACTGGTCCCTGTATCTCGCCTTTATCAGGAGATCGTCAAAGTATGGGATAATCGTGACTCCTTGCTTGTGAAGAAGAACCATAATCTCCGCCATCACTTTGGTGAAAATCTCCGGAGCCGTGGACAGACCAAACGGTAACGTTTGAAATTGGTAATGACAATCCCGAATTGCAAATCTCAGGTAAGCCTGATGCTGAGGATAAATGGGAACATGTAAGTAGGCATCCTTTATGTCCACCGACACCATAAAATCTCCTTCCTCCAGACTAGAGATCACTGCTCGGAGAGAGTCCATCTTGAATTTGAATTTCTTTAGGTAGAAATTTAGGGATTTCAGGATTAGAATTGGTCTGACCGAGCTGTCGGCTTCGGGACCACAAACAGGCTCGATTAAAAACCTTCTCCCTGTTGTGACTGGGGAACCCTGACGATAACTTGATTTTGACACAACTTTTGTATTGCGTCGCAAACTACCTCCCTGTCTGGAAGAGAAGCTGATAAGGCCGATTTGGATAACCGGCAAGGGGGAACGTCTTGAAACTCCAGCTTGTACCCTTGGGATACTATTTGTAAAACCCATGGTTCTAAGTCCGAACGAACCCAAACTGAACTGAACAGTTTGAGATGTGCCCCCACCGGTGCGGGCTCCCGCATGGGAGCACCAACGTCATGTGGTGGAATTGGCAGAAGCCTGGGAGGACTTCTGCTCCTGGGAGCCTGACAAGGCTGGTGATGGTTTACTCTTCCATTGGTGAATCCACAACGCTCATCTAGCTGATACTGCCATGGCATTGGCCTTTGATCCCAAAAGACCAATATCTCTCGCAGCTTCCTTAAGGTACGCTGCAGCGTCCTTGATATAACCCAGCGTCAAGAGGACGCTATCCCTATCTAGGGTATCTATTTTAGAAGACAAGTTGTCTGCCCACTTTTCTATAGCACTACTTACCCATGCAGATGCAATGACAAGTCTGAGTAGTGTACCTGTGGTAGCATAAATGGACTTTAACGTAGTTACTTGTTTACGATCCGCAGTATCCTTAAGGGCCGCCGTGTCAAGTGATGGTAGAGCCACCTTTTTAGACAAACGTGACATGGCCTTGTCCACAGGTGGCATTCATGTGACCGGCGGTCTGCTGACCGACAGTCACATGACCTCCTCCACCATCCCACCGGCTCAGTATCCCGATGGTCGGCATGCCGACCAACAGGGACTATCCACGACACCCATAGAGTGGGAATAGAACCCGTGGCGACCGCAGGTCGCCACCAAGCCCGCAGCGTGGCAAAAGCAGCGAGCCCGCAAGGGGATTGCTGCACACGCCCCTCCCCGCCGTGATCCCGCCGTCTGTATGCTGCCAGGATCCCGGCCGGGTCCTCCGTGATATGTAATACCTCTTTAACCGCCACAATCAAGTACTGAATGCTTTTTGCCAATTTTGGATCTAATCTGGAATCGCTATAGTCGACACTGGAATCAGAGTCCGTGTCAGTATCAGTATCTGCCAACTGGGCCAGCGTACGTTTCTGTGACCCTGAGGGGACCTGACTTTGCAATAACATATCTTCCACAGATTTCTTCCATGCCTGGGTCTGAGGCTCAGACTTATCTAGCCTCTTAGTAATAAGAGCCACATTAGCATTCAAGGCGTTCAACACATTTACCCAATCAGGCGTCGGCGGTGCCGACAGGGTCATCCCCGCAGCCGTTTGTGTCCCTAATACAGCCTCCTCCTGGGAAGAGCCTTCAGACCCAGACATGTCTACACACGTGCACTAATCACCCAAAGACACGCGGGGCATATAGGGGACAGACCCACAGTAAAGTCTGTCAGAGAGACACAGAGGAGATTTGCCAGCTCACAACCCAGCGCTAAATCAATGGGTCTGAAATTACTAAGAAATTGCCTCAGACCTAAAGCGCTTTTACTATCACATATAGATTGCACCAATTGACCTGCCCCCCCCCCCCCCGTTTAGCACCCCTGGTACTTGACAGAGTGAGGAGGAACAGCGTCTCTGCAGCCTGTGGAGAGGAAATGGCGCCGTGAGCTGTGAAGAAGAAGCCCCGCCCCCTTAATGGTGCGCTTCTGTCCCGCTTTTTCTGATGTTTAAACTGGCGGGAGTTAGAACAGTGCCGTGGCACTAATGTCCCTCTTGCCAGTGGAATAATGGGGATGGTTTTTGCTGCCCAGGGCGCCCCCCGCCCTGCAGTGCTGTGTGTTGGAGCTCGGCGTGCAGCGTCTGCCCGCTGCGCAGAACCTCAGAAAATGTCGTCAGTGAAGAAGATGTCTTCTGTTCTTCGATTACTCACCTGTTTTCTGACTTCTGGCTCTGTAGGGAGGGTGACGGCCTGCTGCAGGAGTGAGCATCTAGGCGTACCCAGCGATCAGCACCCTCAGGAGCTAATGGTGTCCTGTAGCCAGAAGCAGAGCCCTTGAACTCACTAGAAGTGGGTCATACTTCTCTACCCTAAGTCCTACGAAGCAGGGAGACTGTTGCCAGCAGCCTCCCTGAACATAAAAAACCTAACAAAAAAGTATTTTTAAGAGAAACTCAGTAAAGCTCCCCTGCAGTGCGTCCAGTCTCACTGGGCACAATTCTAAAACTGGAGTCTGGAGGAGGGGCCAGTTCACACCATTTCAAAGTCTTAAAGTGCCCATGTCTCATGCGGATCCCGTCTATATCCCATGGTTCTATGGTGACCCCAGCATCCTCTAAGACATATGAGAAATAATGAGTAACATTTGTGATAAGTTGACCACAGACCTGGCACTATAACATTGGAAGTTTCTGAGAGAAGAGAAGAACCTTTCCACCTTTGCACTGTATGTACTTCTGCTTTATTCATACTAGTGTGTATCCCTGCGGTACTATAACTTGTAGGTATGTCCAGAGCTGTAGCAGGGAGCAATGGATCACTGGGCCAACATCCGCCGCCCCTGGCCCACATGACCACACAGAGCAGCGCTCGGGTAACAGGAATATGGATTACCGGCATGTACAATGGATGCATACTACAAAATGGTACCGACCATATCATCCCCTCGGCTTTGTGGCATTGGCTGTATGTGATACACAGGTGTTTTCGTGGAATGTTAGTGGCTTAGTTGAGTTGAATTTCACTCAAGGTAAGTCTTGTACCAAGGGTTTTCTTTTAAAGCGTTGCAAATTTACCTTCTGTTCCTTTCTCTTTCTCTCTTTTTCTCTGTAGGTTCTTCCTGATCTGGAGAACAAGTTCCTCTAGGCTTTGAACCCTGACTGAAGTATACTTCTAATCTACCTCCCTTTGGATTGGGAGAGTGGCACAGTTATGATTAAACTGATATATGTTACTACAAGGAAAATCAGCCACATCACAGACAAATTATTTATTATACTGGATTCGGGAACACTGGTGTACTCTGTACCATGGAACCTATAAAGATCTAGATAAAGGTTAGCTCCCTAACACATCCAAAGATGAACTTATTACAACTTATACATGCATACCGGCATAACTCACTTTAATTATACTGCCTTTCCCGTAAAACCTTTAGCATCCCCGCAAGTCTTCCCCAGTTCAGCTGAGCGCTTTCTCTCTATCTCTCGTTGGTGCACATAGAATAATCTGATGGTTAAAATAGCATCCTTAGCGTCAGTTACTTCCTGCTAGCCTCCTTATTAGGTCTCTCTACGATATCCAAGCTACAAATCCCTTTTCTTCCCTGAAACTTGTTCCTTGCTATGTAATCCTGAAAAGATGATGGTCACAATATGACCAAACTAGTTATAGCTGACTAAATAACAACTGGATCTTCTCTATGGAGTGGAAGCCTTCCTTTATAGCACAAAACTGATTCTTCTCTTAATTGGCTGAGGGATAGCAAGGATATCGGATATAGATCGTGAGCAGGTTTCAGTCACTAATTGGCTCAGTTCCGCTAACTTATTAGTCGATGGCGAGAAGAATGGCCAGTACCGAATCTCACCTCTATGGCTGGTACTATAGTCTATGAGAGGAGGCTAGTATGACAGGGGTGGTAATGGCCAATAACTTATATAACAGACAGTCATGCAGCTTATGGAATTATTTCTTTGAGATAGAGGGTTGGAGGATATTAACAAATTCTTGTTACTGGTGGTAGCAATTATGTAGGGAGGGTATTTTAGGGATTATTACCCCCGTTGTCACTGGCTACCAGTTGCTGAGAGTGTGTGACAGGAGTTTACAGTATGCAAGGCAACACTGGACAGTTCCCTCTCTCTGACTGAAGCAGGAACCCTTGAGCTCTCTTTGTCTGTGTTCTGCCTCCTCAACGGGACAGCTGACAGGCACTCACCTGACTAATCCTTCCCTCAGGGCGGTCTCCGTTCCAGGCCACCTCATCCCTGCAGCGATCATCAATGGGTGTACGGAGCCCCTGTCACCCACGATTGGGCTGGCGTCCCGCTCTCACTCTGCGTCACGGCCACCCCGCCTCCGGCTGCCGTCTCTCTTCTGCAATCTGTTCGGCTCGGCACTACGGGATGCCGTCTCTCTATTGAGGTAAGACACTGACGAAAAGGTTGCTGTGCTGTCCCTCAGTGCGGGGCCTCCCTTCTCTGTATACCAGCTTGCTCCGTGAGTTCTGCTTTCTCTGGTGCTGCATAAGAACTGCCAACCGTTTCTCCATCAAGCTCCCTTTTATTCCCTTGCTGCTCTTCCCCGTATGTGTCCCGCCAGCAGCGCGGGGACACGCCGTCCACCTAGGCTCTCTCTCCTGGTTCTAAATGACCTCCAGTTACCCGCAAATAAGAATAAGGTTATCAATACATTAATAACAGTATTTAAAGGGGACACAAAACTTTAGGAGGGTTACTCCTATTGTCCATTGTTACACTTAACGATGGGTCAAATCAAGTCTCTAGGCCTGGGTATCACATACCTCCCCGGTAATTTGATGCATATCCTTATGCATCGTTGCATCAGATATAGCCTCTTGACCATATTTTTGATTCTCAACAAAAAAAACATTTAAGTACATTTTAACCAAGACATAACATTCTATTTACTTCGAAATTATGTCCATTTAGCTATGTCCATATTTTCAACATCTACAAATTTGTTTTATCTCCCCACATCAATCAATTTAACTTAACAAGAACACTTTTATGACTGATACCGAAGTGGTAATTTCCCTTTTGTGCTCCTTTCGGAGCGTCTCAATAAAGGAACCTCTGTGTCGACAGGACCTGTAACAGTTTCAATTAGGGGTTCAATAACCCCTGATGTGCTGTTTTCTCCGACTGTGCCAGAGATTGGCCAGCACAAACTCATCATCATGTCCGGGTATGAATTTAGGTCTGAAGTTGTCTTTAGCGATGGGGCATCTCGGCTCTCTGGCTCTGGCCAGATAGGGCATATTTTTAGTTGATTTCTATGTACCAAACTTGGTCGACTTCCGTCCCCTAACTGGATACGGTATACAGCAATTTCCGGATTCGGTATTGCTATTACCCTATATGGAAGAGGCTCTCATCGGTAGTCCAATTTGCTCTACATCTTATGGGCAAGGGTTCAGCCTGGGCCTTTACATTATAATTATGCTCTTGCCGTTTTTTGCACCATTCCTCTATGTTGCTTGACCAGGTCTTGAGCCACCTTCAGTCGACGTTGGTGTTCGGATACCCAATCGGTTTCTATTAATGATTCAGAAGTAACTTCCACATTTAAACTCACATCTACTGGTAGTCTTCCTTGTCTACCAAATAATAGATAATATGGAGCATATCCAGTCGAACTATGGACAGTATTATTATAGATAAACATGAGCTCTGTCAACATCAATGGCCAGTCTTGTTGTTGCTGTTCGGGAAGAATCCTTAACATTTGGAGGAGTGTCTGGTTCGTCCGTTCACACAGGCCATTTCCTTGGGGATGATATGGGGTAGTTTTAATCTTCTTACATCCATAGAGGAGGCATAGTTCTTGGAAAAGTTTGGATGTGAACGCTGGCCCTTGATCGGTCAGAATCTTATCCGGAAATCCGTATGGTCTCACGAAAGCCCTCCAAAAAATCTCTGCTGTGGTCTTTGCTGTCATATTTTTCACTGGTAGGGCCACTGCGAATTTCGTGTAATGGTCCACTATCATGATGGCATATTCATATCCCAGTTTACTCTTCTCCAGCTTTACATGGTCTATTGTGACTAACTCCAATGGTTGGTGGCTAACTATTGGATGGAGTGGAGCTCTCTCGTTGGCCAGTGGTGTCCTTCAGAGATTACAGTCAGGACAGTGCTGACACCATTCTTCAATGCTTTGACGCAATCCAACCCAATAAACCCTTTGTCTAAGATTCATTTCCGTCTTTTGACTCCCAAAATGTCCAGACCGATTGTGATAGGCATTTAACAGAATTGGTGCTTTTGTCATAGGAATGAGCACTTGGGTCATGGTTAGGTGAGTTTTGGGATTCGTACTTTTCCGAATTATTACATTCTGATGGATTTCTAAGCGGTCCCGTTGTCTCAATAATTTCACCAATTCTGGTGCTGCAGCTCGCCGTTCAGCTTTAGATAGGCCTTTTTTATGCAAAAGCAACCTTTTCAATTGCTGGAAAGTAGGATACTCCTCTTGCCATTCACTCCGATCCCCTTCTTCGATAGGCCGTTCAGATTCACTTCTCTGAGTAAGGGTATTATGATTCTGTTTAATCACCAGTTGTCGTGTCATTTGAAAAGGAGGCATTTCCACAGTTTCTAACTTATCCTCTACGTCCGTCTCCTCCCGGTCAGCAAGGCGAGATAACGCGTCCGCGTTGCTATTATTCTGTTCAGGACGATATTGAATGGTAAATTTATAGTTGGACAGTCGGGCATACCATCGCTGCTCCAGTGCTCCCATCTTGGCAGTAGCTAAATGTGCCAGAGGATTGCAGTCAGTATATGCTACAAACGGAGTAACAGCCAGATAGTCTCTGAATTTCTCGGTGATGGCACACACTAGTGCTAGGAATTCTAATTTAAAGGCACTATAATTAGCGTCATTATGCTCGGTTTTCCGAAGGCCTCAGCTAGCATAGGCTATTACTCTCTCTTTACCATCTTGTATTTGTGCGAGGACTGCGCCTAGTCCTTGTTTGCTCGCATCGGTTTGCAGAATAAAAGGTTTGCTATAGTCCAGATAGGCCAAGAGGGGGGTTTGGGTCAACCTCTTGAGGTGTTCAAATGCCGCCTGTTGCCGGGAAGTCCAGGTAATCAATTGCCATCTGCTTTGGCTATCATGGGGCACGTCTCGAAGCAGTTCGTGTATAGGGGCAGCGACTTTAGCGAAGCCTTTCACGAAGCGCCTATAGTACCCCACGAAACCTAGGAATCGCCTGACATCTTTGAGGGTTTGGGGTACCCGCCAATCTTGAACAGTTCAAATTTTCTCGGGATCGGGCGCAATCCCTCCAGAGCTCACTACATGTCCTAAGTAATGAACTTGGGGTTTCAATAAATGGCATTTGGCGGGATTCACTTTCAGCCCGTAACTAGCAAGTTGTTGCAAGACTTCATGGAGATGCTGTAAATGTTCAGCATATGACTTTGAAAAAATGATTATATCATCCAAGTACAGCAATATCATTTCAAAGTTTCTATGCCCCAAACAATGTTCCATCATCCTTTGGAAGGTTGCTGGGGCGTTACACAATCCAAAGGGCATCCTCTTAAATTCATGGAGTCCCATGGGGGTGATAAAGGCCGTTTTTTTCTTGATCTTCTGGCTCCATCATGATTTGCCAGTACCCACTCGTTAAATCTAATGTGGAGAAATACTTAGCGGATTTCAGGGCAGCCAGAGATTCCTCAATCCTGGGGAGCGGGTACGCGTCCTTGTGGGTAACCTGGTTCAGTTTCCGATAATCAATGCAGAATCTCAACTGTCCGTTCTTCTTTCTTACCAACACCATAGGTGCGGCCCAAGGTCTGTGACTTTCCTGGATGACGCCCGTAGCCTTCATTTCTTCTAGCATCTTCCTCTCCGGCTGATAGAGGGCTGGAGCTAAGGGCCGGTGTTTTTCCCGGATAGGGGCAGCGTTCCCGGTTACGATGCAATGTTTTACAGTTGTGACAGTCCCAAAATCTAATGGTCCCTGGCTAAAAGTTGCAGAATTCTTCTTTATGACTTGGAGGACTCCCTCCTTGTGTTTTTGAGGGGTGTCTTCATTTCCGATGTGGATGTCTCTCCACCATTCCGTCGGAGTTCTGTCTCCCTCCGTCACTGCCTCCTCATGCTGTGAGCACACCCGAGTCTGAGCGTGGATGACACCCTGAAAGGTAATCCAGGTGAGTTTAGCGATTGGTTGCTGTCGGTACAATTTAACTGTCTGGCTATGAGGGTTTAAAATCCGTACTGGAACTCGGCCACATGTAACGTTCACTAGAACATGTGCGACCACAAATTTTTCTCCATCCTCCCCCTCATATGGCTCAACTAAGGCCTCATAGCTCTTTCCTTGAGGTCCACATCGCGCTTTGCCCCAGATAATAACTTCTGCATTTGGAGGTAATTTAATGGGTTTGCTTTCGGTAATCCGGACTTTCCCAATGGCACCATTACATTGTAACAATGCCCGTTGGCTCTGCAAAGTCTTTATAGTCTTTTGTAATACAGCCGGTTTGATGGCCGATTTCCCGGTCAGCTCCCGCTTAAGGATAGAGATCAGTTCCTCCGGGCAACTTTGTAGAATATTTATTCCTAAAATCATTGGAATCGCATTAGGATCATTAGTATGTGTAATCAGACATCCTTGCCGGGGTAGTTCCGTGTCTCCAACTTTTACGGTAGCCTCCCAATAGCCCATGCACGAGATGCTCGATCCGTTACTGGCTATTAACTGTAACCAGGCAGGCGGAGGGGACACCATTTGTTGTTCTCCCCAATGTTGAATGAAGGTGGAATGTTGAATGGTTGTTATTTGTGACCCGGTATCCACCATATCTGTAATTTCAATCCCATTGATGGCAATCCGGATATGAGGACATTGCCCCACATACTGGGCCCACCATTCTTCAGACTTTGGGCCTATTGTGGTGTCTCCCCCCGAGGCTCGGTCCCCAACCTCGGGGCATTGGAGTTTAAAGCCTCCTCCTGGTCACAGTTCCGTTCAATATGTCCGGGTCGCTGACATCGCCGACAAATTGGACGTCCTTGAGGATCAAATTGATCGGTACTTCTTCTGCTACTTGTTGGCGGCGGAGTCCACCAATCGCCCCTGGTTCTCTGGCGTTTTCTAGTAAGATTCTGAACTTCTTTACACATCTCAGTCATGCCCACCACAAGTTCTTCCATTTGATTCTGTAGGGTTCGCATTGGGTCCATTGTAGGTGTCTGGAAATTCTGACTACCGATATCAATTGTTCTCTTATTCCTTACTGGATGAAGAGAGACGTCTTCATTGTACATCTGATTCTCTAGATAACCCGGCATCTCCGGAAAACTGACTTCTGGGTTACCTCGGTCCCAACCACTTTGATCGCCGCCTCTTTAAAATCTAAGAAGGACTGGTCGGGTTTCTGCATTCTGAGCAGTCTGAGTTGAGCTCTTACGCCCTCTCTATTTGCCCCTTCAATCAGCTGGGATACTAACGCCTCACCACTATTTTCAATTTCCCTTTCATCAACTGTTCGGATCGCTTTTAACGCTTCCTGTAGGCTTAACGCAAAATCTCAAAGTGTTTCACCCATGCGTTGTTTCCTAGCATAAAATGTCATCTTTAATTCTGATATAGTATGCAGCTCGAATGTAGTAGCTAGTCGCTGCAGTATTTGTTCAATGGTTTTCCTCTACCCAGTGGGCCATGAAATAACCTCACGATGTGCGGATCCTTTCAACTGTCCAATAAGAATCTCAACCTTTTGTTGTCCGTTTAATGGATAGAGGCGGAACATCGACTTCATCTTGTTCTTAAAGTCAGTTAGTGTATTACCTTCGGAGTTAAGTCTATCTCCACAGTAGGTAGGAAGCCACTGGGCCCCGAAATAGTATGGTAACGTTATTGGATTTATTTGCGGCATACTAGGCATTCCTGGTGTGGACTGGCTGGATTCTCCGCTGGTGGAGGGGGTTGACTTATCCTGTTCCTTGGACACGTTCTTAGCGTGTACTCTTCCTCACGTTGGGTGACTTATCCTGTTCGTGACGCCAAATAAAAAATTACTAATGTGATACACAGGTGTTTTCGTGGAATGTTAGTGGCTTAGTTGAGTTGAATTTCAATTAAGGTAAGTATTGGACCAAGGGTTGTCTTTTAAAGCATTTCAAATTTACCTTCTGTTCCTTTCTCTTTCTCTCTTTTTCTCTGTAGGTACATCCTGATCTGGAGAACAAGTTCCTCTAGGCTTTCAACCCTGACTGAAGTATACTTCTAATCTACCTCACTTTGGAGTGGGAGAGTGGCACAGTTACGATTAAACTGATATATGTTACTACAAGGAAAAGCAACCACATCACAGACAAATTATTTATTATACTGGATTCGGGAACACTGGTGTACTCTGTACCATGGAACCTATAAAGATCTAGATAAAGGTTAGTTCCCTAACACATTCAAAGATGAACTTATTACAACTTATACATGCATACCAGTATAACTCACTTTCATTATACTGCCTTTCCTGTAAAACCTTTAGCATCCCCACAAGTCTTCCCCAGTTCAGCTGAGCGCTCTCTCTCTATCTCTCGTTGGTGCACATAGAATAATCTGATGGTTAAAATAGCATCCTTAGCGTCAGTTACTTCCTGCTAGCCTTCTTATTAGGTCTCTCTACGATATCCAAGCTACAAGTCCCTTTTCTTCCCTGAAACTTGTTCCTTGCTTTGTAATCCTGAAAAGATGATGGTCACAATATGACCAAACTAGTTATAGCTGACTAAATAACAACTGGATCTTCTCTATGGAGTGGAAGCCTTCCTTTATAGCACAAAACTGATTCTTCTCTTAATTGGCTGAGGGATAGCAAGGGTATCGGATATAGATCGTGAGCAGGTTTCAGTCACTAATTGGCTCAGTACCGCTAACTTATTAGTCGATGGCGAGAAGAATGGCCAGTACCAAATCTCACCTCTATGGCTGGTACTATAGTCTATGAGAGGAGGCTAGTATGACAGGGGTGGTAATGGCCAATAACTTATATTACTGACAGTCGTGCAGCTTATGGAATTATTTCTTTGAGATAGAGGGTTGGAGGATATTAACAAATTTGTGTTACTGGTGGTAGCAATTATGTAGGGAGGGTATTTTAGGGATTATTACCCCCGCTGTCACTGGCCACCAGTTGCTGAGAGTGTGTGACAGGAGTTTACAGTATGCAAGGCAACACTGGACAGTTCCCTCTCTCTGACTGAAGCAGGGACCCTTGAGCTCTCTTTGTCTGTGTTCCGCCTCCTCTACGGTACAGCTGACAGGCACTCACCCGACTAATCCTTCCCTCAGGGCGGTCTCCGTTCCAGGCCACCTCCTCCCTGCAGCGATCATCAATGGTGTACGGAGCCCCTGTCACTCACGAATAGGCTGGCGTCCCGCTCTCACTCTGTGTCACGGCCACCCCGCCTCCGGCTGCCGTCTCTCTTCTGCAATCTGCTCTGCTCGGCACTACGGGATGCCATCTCTCTGTTGAGGTAAGACACTGACGAAAAGGCTGCTGTGCTGTCCCTCAGTGCGGGGCCTCCCTTCTCTGTATACCAGCTTGCTCCGTGAGTTCTGCTTTCTCTGGTGCTGCGTCAGAACTGCCAACCGTTTCTCCATCCAGCTCCCTTTTATTCCCTTGCTGCTCTTCCCCGTATGTGTCCCGCCAGCAGCGCGGGGACACACCGTCCACCTAGGCTCTCTCTCCTGGGTCTAAATGACCTCCAGTTACCCGCAAATAAGAATAAGGTTATCAATACATTAATAACAGTATTTAAAGGGGACAGTAACTTTAGGAGGGTTACTCCTATTGTCCATTGTTACACTTAACGATGGGTCAAATCAAGTCTCTAGTCCTGGGTATCACATGTACACCCCTCCTTATGGCTCTGTTCCAGTCTGTAAACGTCTTCTCCCTTCCCAATAATGTCTGGTAATGATTCTAAAGGCAGAGTGAGGGTCCAAGATAAACCACTATATTGTGGGGAGGTAAAGAGGGAGAGGGGGACGAGCCAATCTACACAGTCAGCACGTTGCTGCCACCGTGCCCCATCCTCTGTATAACATGTTTCTGGCTACACCGGTGACTGACTGTCAGCTCAGTGGTCAACGCTGTGAGGATACGGATTCTCAGATCACTCAGGTAAACAGTTTAGTAAAGTGGCAAATGCCCTTTATTGTAAATATACACACACAGTACACTAAAACAGTAACTATTACAAGCCAGGATGGTATCTCACTTACTATGTCCCCACACCTAGTATAGGATTACAGATGTATGCGGGAGTATCTATACAGCAGAGCCACCAAGTCTGCACTCCCAGAAAAAGCTTGTCATCCAGTGTCCACAATGCTTCCAGACAATCCTCACTGGCAGCCTCGTCCTCAGTGCACGTCCAGGAGCCTTTTTGAAACGAGATGATAACAACAATGCTTCTAGGCCTCAGCACACTGGAAGCGCTATCCTACCAGTAGCTTTCTGAAGCAATCCACCTCATTACTCTCAGGTCAGGAACTCCACTCTCTCTGACCTTCTGTCCAGAACTCTCTCTCACCAGAAGAGCTCACTCTTGTTATACCCTCCCCTGTCTATTCATCACACAAGCTGGTCAGTCAGGAGGTTACAGAGGAGAAGAGGTGTCTGGGCTCCTGCACACAATAGGGTGTTTGTGATCAGATTACCTGCAGGCTCCATACATAACCTGTTTACTACATAGCCTACTCATCCTAATCACATTTGATTGTACAGCTAGGGGACTTACATTACAATGAATTGTTTACCATGTGAAATAACACTCTGGCATAGACTTATTCCTGTTAATAATTACACACATTGAACACAGTATAATCAAATAAAATACATGTTTCCAATATAACCGATAAATATAACTGTACAATATAATAACACAACACAATACAATACAATCATATATATGTGTTGTTGGTGTTTTTTAAAACTAAAAATTTTTTTTAGTTTTTATTTTTGTTTATTTTTGTATTGGGTTGTAGATTTTCTATGTAAGCTCTGTGATTAAGCCATCCCAGGTGTTTGGGGCGGATCCAGGTACTGATTTTGAGGTATTTGGAGGCCGGAACTATTGTACTGATGTCATGCTTGTACTCAGGTGGAGGGTATTTAACCGTGTTGCACCATTGTCTAGTATGTTACCTGCTTGAAAAAAGCTCAATAAAGGAGCTGAAACGTTGCAAAGGAATGCAGTCTATTTGAAGTTATTTCACCAGTCCTGAGTGCCGCCGCTGGAAGTTTATATGAGACACGCCATTTGACATGTTCTCTGGATGGCACCTGGATAAGTTATCAGTTTGATCTCGTGGAGTGCCGGATTTTGGGATACATATTATTGACAGAGTGGTATGCCTGCATGGTGGACATTACGCTATGCTATTACACCTGTTAGTATCAAGGCACCTGAGCTGAGGAATGAACATTACCTACACAAGCAAGGATCGGGTTATATTATCTGAATTTTTTCTATTTTTGATTTTAACTTCAGTACACATTTTTGGTGTGTTTATGGACACAATGTTACACTGTGACTGTGATTATACGGTTGTGGCTACAATTGCCTAGAAACCACTATGATGTTTTATCCAGTTGATGAAGTTTTGCACAGTGTTTAATCACATCCCTACGTGGTGATTACATTTGAATATCCATACTGCTGTTGTTCTGGATTGCTGGACTTTAGATTTTGGATACCTGCGGTGTTTACCATTTAGTTATTGATGTGATATAATATCTATCGCCATGGCTGATATTTCTGAAAATTTACAACAGCGGATTACTTTAGAAACTGGTGCGGTGTTCAGTTTTTCTGAGTCAGAGGCTGAATCTATTTTATTCACTGATGATTTAAAGGAACATGTAAAAGCAGCTTCTACACAGGATTTATTTTTTGATTTGTTGAAATTAAAGAAAAGGGACATTGATTTTTTCTATCATGGACTGACACTAACTAATTATTATAAAGACAAAAAAATTCCAAGAGGGTTTCGCATTAAAAATTCCCCTACCATTGGGAGGTTTAATGTTGAATTCTGCAAAAAGTGGACATCTATTTTGAATAAATGTTCCTTTGATTTGTTGCTTCTAGTTATAGAAGAGTCAAGACGTGAGATGAAAATAACTAAAGAAAAAATCAAACAATTTGAAGTATTGCATGTTCCTACGTTATTGGCTGATCAACAATGTGATTGGATTCAGAAGCTAGAGACCCAGCTGGAGCAATATAAGAATGAATTAGTTAAATTTAAAAGTGAAAAAAGAAAGAAAGTAGATTTGGATTACGAACAGCAACGTGTATATTGTTGGTTAACTGGGGCATATCCTAATTATTAGAGGAGACCAGCTTTTAGACGCCCTAGAGGTCGGTATCCATTTGATACATCTGACGACACGGCCACTACTGAAAGTGAAGTCGAGTCTATACAAGGGGCTAAAAGTAAAATTCAATCACCTGTTATCGGACGCACACGGGGTCGTTTTTTAGACAAATCCTTAAAAGGACCCGTAGAGGTCAACAAAACAAAAGGCAGAGGAAGGCAAACAAAACCACCCAAGGGCAAGAAAACGTAGTGTTTAATCTGTCTGATAGGACATTAACCCCTGATGAATTGGCTGTATTACAGAGGGGGTTGTCTTTTGTGCCGACAGTACCATTCGATAAGGTCAAATGGAAAACGGAGGTGTTTATGTTGAATAGGAGCCTTAAACTTAAGGAATATTTCGCGGGAGCACCTGCGGATATCACAGATGTACCTGCACAAGTACAGAGACTACAACCGAAATCATGTTTCGATCCACAAAGTAATAATGCTTCTATTAAAACATTCATACGTTTATTAGATAATGCCATTTGTGAAGATCCAAATACTAAGGCACCAAAGTTTTGGAATTTGTCTAAAGATGAGAGAACTGCCCTAAGGAATTTAACAACATATGACGATGTGGTATTTCGACAGGCCGATAAGGGCGGGGCCCTAGTGATCCTTAATTTATGTGACTATCGAGCTGAAGTTCAAAGACAACTTAATGATGTGTCCACGTATAGATTATTACATGGTGATCCTACTAGTGGGTTTAAGAAAGAAATAGATTCTCTGTTGGCGAGTGCTTGCACACAGGGTTTGATTTCACCAGAAATAAGAAAAGCACTATGTGTTGAAAACCCCATTAGACCGTTGATGTACATGATTCCAAAGATTCATAAGGACCCGGTGAGGCCACCGGGTCGCCCTATCATTGCGGCCAGAGGCTCCCTCTTTCAGCCTATTTCCACCTATTTAGATGCACTGATGCAGCCCTGTGTGCAGGCCAAACCGACTTTTTTAAAGGATACACATACATTGTTGATGTCATTGAAAAATCTGCCTGACTTACCAATTGATTGCATGCTATGTTCAGTAGATGTATGCAGCTTGTATACTTGCATCCCACATATGGAGGGTATACATGCTGTTCGCAAGTTGTTGACTAACAATGTGTTGTACAAGGGCCCTAACATTGAATTATTTTTGGAATTATTGCTGTTGGTCCTGACGAGGAATTATTTTATGCATGATGGGAAATTTTACATTCAACAATCTGGTTGTGCGATGGGGTCGAATGTGGCCCCATCGTACGCAAATGCGTACATGTTCGCAGTAGAATATGACATATTTTTTTCAGATGAAAACGTTGCAAACAAAATCTTGGGATTTTATCGCTATATAGATGATCTGTTGATCATTTGGAGGGGTGAAGCGGAGTCATTTAAACAGCTTATTGAAAAACATAATCAAAGTCAACATCCGGTACAGTTTACTTTTACAGTAGACCAACATTCGGTGAACTTTTTAGATGTTACTCTGACTAGAGAGGATAATAGATTGGTTCCATCTCTTTACACAAAACCCACTGACAGAAATAATTTGTTATTTGCGCACAGTGCACATCCGGCTCCATTAAAGCATGCGTTACCATATTCGCAATTCCTGCGGGCATTGAGGATCTCAAGTAGTCGTGAACAGGGTATAGCACAACTTGAGACCATGTACATTAAATTTCTACAAAGAGGTTATGGTGTTGATGTGCTCAATGCAGCTAAGGACAAAGTCCTAGCAATTCCCCTAGATCAGATCCTAACGTTTAAATCAAAAAAGAGACAAATTACGAACAAACATTGTTGGGTGAATAAATTTAATCATATGAGTTCTACAATTAATGGTAAGGCTAAATCTCTATGGCCGATCATTACATCTGATAAGGATTTAAAACCATTACAACAGACGACACTAATGTCCTGTTACCAAAGAGGTAAAAATTTGAAGGACTATTTAGTCCGGAATGATATTTCGCAGCTGGGTAAAGCACCCAGGGTTAATACATTTTTGGGGAAGCCCAGAAATGGATGCTTTAGGTGCCCCAACTGTACGACCTGCAGTTATTTGCAAACAGGTCCCTCTTTTTGTCATCCTTATTCAGGGGTGAAATATGATATTCGATTTCATCTGACATGTACAAGTAAATTTATCATATGTGTCATTACCTGTCCGTGTTCTAAGATGTATGTAGGTAAAACGGAATGCACCTTGAAAGAACGTATGAATCAACATCGTTCGGCCATACGTTTGGCTTTGGTAGCAGGGAATAGTGAGCAGCCGGTGGCTCGCCATTTTGTCTCCCAGAAACACAGTTTAGAGGTCTCTGAAGAAACCGCCACCCACAAAAGGCGGAGAAACGCGTCAGGTGACCTAACGACGTCAAGTGGAACGCAGGTGGAACGCATTGTAAGCCGGAAGCCCTGCACAACCCGGAAGCCGCGACGCGCGGCCAAGCGCTCCCTGAGACACCACACGCGTGCAGCGTGTTACCGCTTAGCCGGACAATACCTCATTGCCTCAGTGTGATCTAACCCAGCCGTGGACACGGAAACCGCCGCAGAGTGGAGGGTAAGCATTGCCCATATAAGTGCCACGACGGGTGACAAAGTGATTAAACAACCTACTAATATCACACTTTCTAACAGTGCAAACTGGCATTAGAATATCATTTGAGGAAAACTGTTTCATCTAAATGGACTGTGTCGTTAATATATACTCAGAGACAATCTTGACTCCTGTTTAACCAACTAATTACTAACACCATCATTATAAATCCCCTGGAGGGATTAAACAGTTGCTAACGACTAAGACTGCATTTAAGGACTTTAAAATCTGTTCTAACTAATCAGTTAATTACACAGGCATGCATGCTCAATAATAATTATATAAGTCCAATTGGCTTTAGCGGGGATATATGCATAAATCCATCCTACGATTTCCACTATGATGTCTTTTAATTTGTGAATGTTCATTTAGTCTGTTTTATATTAATAAAGATATTTTTTATTTACCAAACCAGCAGCCTAATTAACCATTTTTCTAATATATGTGCGCTCACACGTATGAAATTATTGTTTAGGCACAGTGTCCCTTTGTTTAGGAGGACTTCCAGATAGAGATGAGCGCCGGAAATTTTTCGGGTTTTGTGTTTTGGTTTTGGGTTCGGTTCCGCGGCCGTGTTTTGGGTTCGACCGCGTTTTGGCAAAACCTCACCGAATTTTTTTTGTCGGATTCGGGTGTGTTTTGGATTCGGGTGTTTTTTTCAAAAAACCCTAAAAAACAGCTTAAATCATAGAATTTGGGGGTCATTTTGATCCCAAAGTATTATTAACCTCAAAAACCATAATTTCCACTCATTTTCAGTCTATTCTGAATACCTCACACCTCACAATATTATTTTTAGTCCTAAAATTTGCACCGAGGTCGCTGTGTGAGTAAGATAAGCGACCCTAGTGGCCGACACAAACACCGGGCCCATCTAGGAGTGGCACTGCAGTGTCACGCAGGATGTCCCTTCCAAAAAACCCTCCCCAAACAGCACATGACGCAAAGAAAAAAAGAGGCGCAATGAGGTAGCTGTGTGAGTAAGATAAGCGACCCTAGTGGCCGACACAAACACCGGGCCCATCTAGGAGTGGCACTGCAGTGTCACGCAGGATGTCCCTTCCAAAAAACCCTCCCCAAACAGCACATGACGCAAAGAAAAAAAGAGGCGCAATGAGGTAGCTGACTGTGTGAGTAAGATAAGCGACCCTAGTGGCCGACACAATCACCGGGCCCATCTAGGAGTGGCACTGCAGTGTCACGCAGGATGTCCCTTCCAAAAAACCCTCCCCAAACAGCACATGACGCAAAGAAAAAAAGAGGCGCAATGAGATAGCTGACTGTGTGAGTAAGATAAGCGACCCTAGTGGCCGACACAAACACCGGGCCCATCTAGGAGTGGCACTGCAGTGTCACGCAGGATGGCCCTTCCAAAAAACCCTCCCCAAACAGCACATGACGCAAAGAAAAATAAAAGAAAAAAGAGGTGCAAGATGGAATTGTGCTTGGGCCCTCCCACCCATCCTTATGTTGTATAAACAAAACAGGACATGCATACTTTAACCAACCCATCATTTCAGTGACAGGGTCTGCCACACGACTGTGACTGATATGACGGGTTGGTTTGGACCCCCCCCCAAAAAAGAAGCAATTAATCTCTCCTTGCACAAACTGGCTCTACAGAGGCAAGATGTCCACCTCATCATCATCCTCCGATATATCACCGTGTACATCCCCCTCCTCACAGATTATCAATTCGTCCCCACTGGAATCCACCATCTCAGCTCCCTGTGTACTTTGTGGAGGCAATTGCTGCTGGTCAATGTCTCCGCGGAGGAATTGATTATAATTCATTTTAATGAACATCATCTTCTCCACATTTTCTGGATGTAACCTCGTACGCCGATTGCTGACAAGGTGAGCGGCGGCACTAAACACTCTTTCGGAGTACACACTTGTGGGAGGGCAACTTAGGTAGAATAAAGCCAGTTTGTGCAAGGGCCTCCAAATTGCCTCTTTTTCCTGCCAGTATAAGTACGGACTGTGTGACGTGCCTACTTGGATGCGGTCACTCATATAATCCTCCACCATTCTTTCAATGTTGAGAGAATCATATGCAGTGACAGTAGACGACATGTCCGTAATCGTTGTCAGGTCCTTCAGTCCGGACCAGATGTCAGCATCAGCAGTCGCTCCAGACTGCCCTGCATCACCGCCAGCGGGTGGGCTCGGAATTCTGAGCCTTTTCCTCGCACCCCCAGTTGCGGGAGAATGTGAAGGAGGAGATGTTGACAGGTCGCGTTCCGCTTGACTTGACAATTTTGTCACCAGCAGGTCTTTCAACCCCAGCAGACTTGTGTCTGCCGGAAAGAGAGATCCAAGGTAGGCTTTAAATCTAGGATCGAGCATGGTGGCCAAAATGTAGTGCTCTGATTTCAACAGATTGACCACCCGTGAATCCTTGTTAAGCGAATTAAGGGCTCCATCCACAAGTCCCACATGCCTAGCGGAATCGCTACGTGTTAGCTCCTCCTTCAATGTCTCCAGCTTCTTCTGCAAAAGCCTGATGAGGGGAATGACCTGACTCAGGCTGGCAGTGTCTGAACTGACTTCACGTGTGGCAAGTTCAAAGGGCATCAGAACCTTGCACAACGTTGAAATCATTCTCCACTGCGCTTGAGACAGGTGCATTCCACCTCCTATATCGTGCTCAATTGTATAGGCTTGAATGGCCTTTTGCTGCTCCTCCAACCTCTGAAGCATATAGAGGGTTGAATTCCACCTCGTTACCACTTCTTGCTTCAGATGATGGCAGGGCAGGTTCAGTAGTTTTTGGTGGTGCTCCAGTCTTCTGTACGTGGTGCCTGTACGCCGAAAGTGTCCCGCAATTCTTCTGGCCACCGACAGCATCTCTTGCACACCCCTGTCGTTTTTTAAAAAATTCTGCACCACCAAATTCAAGGTATGTGCAAAACATGGGACGTGCTGGAATTTGCCCATATTTAATGCACACACAATATTGCTGGCGTTGTCCGATGCCACAAATCCACAGGAGAGTCCAATTGGGGTAAGCCATTCCGCGATGATCTTCCTCAGTTGCCGTAAGAGGTTTTCAGCTGTGTGCGTATTCTGGAAAGCGGTGATACAAAGCGTAGCCTGCCTAGGAAAGAGTTGGCGTTTGCGAGATGCTGCTACTGGTGCTGCCGCTGCTGTTCTTGCGGCGGGAGTCCATACATCTACCCAGTGGGCTGTCACAGTCATATAGTCCTGACCCTGCCCTGCTCCACTTGTCCACATGTCCGTGGTTAAGTGGACATTGGGTACAACTGCATTTTTTAGGACACTGGTGAGTCTTTTTCTGATGTCCGTGTACATTCTCGGTATCGCCTGCCTAGAGAAGTGGAACCTAGATGGTATTTGGTAACGGGGGCACACTGCCTCAATAAATTGTCTAGTTCCCTGTGAACTAACGGCGGATACCGGACGCACGTCTAACACCAACATAGTTGTCAAGGCCTCAGTTATCCGCTTTGCAGCAGGATGACTGCTGTGATATTTCATCTTCCTCGCAAAGGACTGTTGAACAGTCAATTGCTTACTGGAAGTAGTACAAGTGGGCTTACGACTTCCCCTCTGGAATGACCATCGACTCCCAGCAGCAACAACAGCAGCGCCAGCAGCAGTAGGCGTTACACGCAAGGATGCATCGGAGGAATCCCAGGCAGGAGAGGAATCATCAGAATTGCCAGTGACATGGCCTGCAGGACTATTGGCATTCCTGGGGAAGGAGGAAATTGACACTGAGGGAGTTGGTGGGGTGGTTTGCGTGAGCTTGGTTACAAGAGGAAGGGATTTACTGGTCAGTGGACTGCTTCCGCTGTCGGCCAAAGTTTTTGAACTTGTCACTGACTTATTATGAATGCGCTGCAGGTGACGTATAAGGGAGGATGTTCCGAGGTGGTTAACGTCCTTACCCCTACTTATTACAGCTTGACAAAGGGAACACACGGCTTGACAAATGTTGTCCGCATTTCTGGTGAAATACTTCCACACCGAAGAGCTGATTTTTTTGGTATTTTCACCAGGCATGTCAACGGCCATATTCCTCCCACGGACAACAGGTGTCTCCCCGGGTGCCTGACTTAAACAAACCACCTCACCATCAGAATCCTCCTGGTCAATTTCCTCCCCAGCGCCAGCAACACCCATATCCTCCTCATCCTGGTGTACTTCAACACTGACATCTTCAATCTGACTATCAGGAACTGGACTGCGGGTGCTCCTTCCAGCACTTGCAGGGGGCGTGCAAATGGTGGAAGGCGCATGCTCTTCACGTCCAGTGTTGGGAAGGTCAGGCATCGCAACCGACACAATTGGACTCTCCTTGTGGATTTGGGATTTCGAAGAACGCACAGTTCTTTGCTGTGCTTTTTCCAGCTTGAGTCTTTTCATTTTTCTAGCGAGAGGCTGAGTGCTTCCATCCTCATGTGAAGCTGAACCACTAGCCATGAACATAGGCCAGGGCCTCAGCCGTTCCTTGCCACTCCGTGTGGTAAATGGCATATTGGCAAGTTTACGCTTCTCCTCCGACAATTTTATTTTAGGTTTTGGAGTCCTTTTTTTACTGATATTTGGTGTTTTGGATTTGACATGCTCTGTACTATGACATTGGGCATCGGCCTTGGCAGACGACGTTGCTGGCATTTCATCGTCTCGGCCATGACTAGTGGCAGCAGCTTCAGCACGAGGTGGAAGTGGATCTTGATCTTTCCCTAATTTTGGAACCTCAACATTTTTGTTCTCCATGTTTTAATAGGCACAACTAAAAGGCACCTCAGGTAAACAATGGAGATGGATGGATACTAGTATACAATTATGGATGGACTGCCGAGTGCCGACACAGAGGTAGCTACAGCCGTCGACTACCGTACTGTACTGTGTCTGCTGCTAATATAGACTGGTTGATAAAGAGATGTAGTATGTATGTATAAAGAAGAAAGAAAAAAAACCACGGGTAGGTGGTATACAATTATGGACGGACTGCCGAGTGCCGACACAGAGGTAGCTACAGCCGTGGACTACCGTACTGTGTCTGCTGCTAATATAGACTGGTTGATAAAGAGATGTAGTATGTATGTATAAAGAAGAAAGAAAAAAAAACCACGGGTAGGTGGTATACAATTATGGACGGTCTGCCGAGTGCCGACACAGAGGTAGCTACAGCCGTGGACTACCGTACTGTACTGTGTCTGCTGCTAATATAGACTGGATGATAATGAGATGTAGTATGTATAAAGAAGAAAGAAAAAAAAACCACGGGTAGGTGGTATACAATTATGGATGGATTGCCGAGTGCCGACACAGAGGTAGCTACAGCCGTGGACTACCGTACTGTACTGTGTCTGCTGCTAATATAGACTGGTTGATAATGAGATGTAGTATGTATGTATAAAGAAGAAAGAAAAAAAACCACGGGTAGGTGGTATACAATTATGGACGGACTGCCGAGTGCCGACACAGAGGTAGCTACAGCCGTGGACTACCGTACTGTACTGTGTCTGCTGCTAATATAGACTGGATGATAATGAGATGTAGTATGTATAAAGAAGAAAGAAAAAAAAACCACGGGTAGGTGGTATACAATTATGGATGGACTGCCGAGTGCCGACACAGAGGTAGCTACAGCCGTGGACTACCGTACTGTACTGTGTCTGCTGCTAATATAGACTGGATGATAATGAGATGTAGTATGTATAAAGAAGGGAAAAAAAACCACGGGTAGGTGGTATACAATTATGGATGGACTGCCGAGTGCCGACACAGAGGTAGCTACAGCCGTGGACTACCGTACTGTACTGTGTCTGCTGCTAATATAGACTGGATGATAATGAGATGTAGTATGTATAAAGAAGAAAAAAAAACCACGGGTAGGTGGTATACAATTATGGATGGACTGCCTAGTGCCGACACAGAGGTAGCTACAGCCGTGGACTACCGTACTGTACTGTGTCTGCTGCTAATATAGACTGGATGATAATGAGATGTAGTATGTATAAAGAAGAAAAAAAAAACCACGGGTAGGTGGTATACAATTATGGACGGACTGCCGAGTGCTGACACAGAGGTAGCTACAGCCGTGGACTACCGTACTGTACTGTGTCTGCTGCTAATATAGACTGGATGATAATGAGATGTAGTATGTATAAAGAAGAAAGAAAAAAAAACCACGGGTAGGTGGTATACAATTATGGATGGACTGCCGAGTGCCGACACAGAGGTAGCTACAGCCATGGACTACCGTACTGTACTGTGTCTGCTGCTAATATAGACTGGATGATAATGAGATGTAGTATGTATAAAGAAGAAAGAAAAAACACGGGTAGGTGGTATACAATTATGGACGGACTGCCGAGTGCCGACACAGAGGTAGCTACAGCCGTGGACTACCGTACTGTACTGTGTCTGCTGCTAATATAGACTGGATGATAATGACATGTAGTATGTATAAAGAAGAAAGAAAAAAAAACCACGGGTAGGTGGTATACAATTATGGATGGACTGCCGAGTGCCGACACAGAGGTAGCTACAGCCGTGGACTACCGTACTGTACTGTGTCTGCTGCTAATATAGACAGGATGATAATGAGATGTAGTATGTATAAAGAAGAAAAAAAAAACCACGGGTAGGTGGTATACAATTATGGATGGACTGCCGAGTGCCGACACAGAGGTAGCTACAGCCGTGGACTACCGTACTGTACTGTGTCTGCTGCTAATATAGACTGGATGATAATGAGATGTAGTATGTATAAAGAAGAAAGAAAAAAAAACCACGGGTAGGTGGTATACAATTATGGATGGACTGCCGAGTGCCGACACAGAGGTAGCTACAGCCGTGAACTACCGTACTGTGTCTGCTGCGACTGGATGATAAATAATGATATAAAAAATATATATATATCACTACTGCAGCCGGACAGGTATATATTATATAATGACGGACCTGCTGGACACTGTCTGTCAGCAGAATGAGTTTTTTATAGAATAAAAAAACACCACACAAGTCACACGACGAGTGTTTAACTTTTTCAGGCAATCACAATATAGTATACTATACTGGTGGTCAGTGTGGTCAGGTCACTGGTCAGTCACACTGGCAGTGGCACTCCTGCAGCAAAAGTGTGCACTGTTTAATTTTAATAATATGTACTCCTGGCTCCTGCTATAACCTATAACTGCTCCCCAGTCTCCCCCACAATTAAGCTGTGTGAGCACAGTCAGATATTATACATAGATGATGCAGCACACTGGGCTGAGCACAGATATGGTATGTGACTGAGTCACTGTGTATCGTTTTTTTCAGGCAGAGAACGGATTATATTAAATAAAACTGCACTGGTGGTCACTGGTCAGTGGTCAGTCACTAGTAAACTCTGCACTCTCTAGTACTCCTAAGCTCCAGTAAATCAAGTGTCTCTGTCTCAATCTCACTCTCTCTCTTCTAATCTAAATGGAGAGGACGCCAGCCACGTCCTCTCCCTATCAATCTCAATGCACGTGTGAAAATGGCGGCGACGCGCGGCTCCTTATATAGAATCCGAGTCTCGCGATAGATTCCGAGCCTCGCGAGAATCCGACAGCGTCATGATGACGTTCGGGCGCGCTCGGGTTAACCGAGCAAGGCGGGAAGATCCGGGTCGCTCGGATCCGTGTAAAAAAAGCTGAAGTTCGGGCGGGTTCGGATTCCGAGGAACCGAACCCGCTCATCTCTACTTCCAGACCCTCCCTGTGTGAGCTGCAATTAATTATTGTAATTGACAGTATAACAAACTCAGCGCCCATTGTATATTATCTACGTTTAGAATCACAATGGATTATTAGACTTGATACGCTGTCACCAAGAGGATTGAACGAATCTTTGGGATTACAGTGTTTCATCTAGCCAGCATAGATTTTTTACCTAGTTTATGGGTGATAAGAATATTTTTTGCTACAGCAATATGTGATTCTGAACTGCATTTGAAGGGTTAACAGGTTCATTTATTGGAAGGGGAATAATTGCTGGGAGTGACTCTGCATTTGGTATTACCATGTAATATAAAGATGTGATTATTATAGGTGTACATCACGTGTAATCTAAGTCAGTGTTGTTGGTGTTTTTTAAAACTAAAATTTTTTTTTCGTTTTTATTTTTGTTTATTTTTGTATTGGGTTGTAGATTTTCTATGTAAGCTCTGTGATTAAGCCATCCCAGGTGTTTGGGGCGGATCCAGGTACTGATTTTGAGGTATTTGGAGGCCGGAACTATTGTACTGATGTCATGCTTGTACTCAGGTGGAGGGTATTTAACCGTGTTGCACCATTGTCTAGTATGTTACCTGCTTGAAAAAAGCTCAATAAAGGAGCTGAAACGTTGCAAAGGAATGCAGTCTATTTGAAGTTATTTCACCAGTCCTGAGTGCCGCCGCTGGAAGTTTATATGAGACACGCCATTTGACATGTTCTCTGGATGGCACCTGGATAAGTTATCAGTTTGATCTCGTGGAGTGACGGATTTTGGGATACATATATATATATATATATATACATCTTCATATGCATTCTGTACAAAACATCAGGCTAGAGATAATATTCCAAGATAAACACAAACACATATAACAGAGGGTTGATGTTTCACAATAATATGTGATGTCCATTTCTATTGGGAATCCAGGCAGCATGCTGTATAGGTGATAACCAAGTTCTGTCCTGTCTCTTTACCCTAACGCACTGAATCCAGAAACAGGCTGGCAAAAAGTACTCCTCATGAGCCAGCTGGGGCTGCGTCCGTTACAAACGCCATCTGTGAAAAAGTACAGGCGGACGTCAGGTTGTATAAGTAATTTCTTGCATATGATACAAATTGCTAAAGCAGCCCATGGCTTAAGTACATTTCTACTAGTGATACATTGTAATAGTACTGCATATTATAGTGTTACTACAAGTAATAATATATAATATACAATCCCCTTTATCTCCTCTGAATTGTTCCAATAGAGCAATAATCCCATAGAGGGGTATTTATGTACCCAGGACACAGGAGCGTGTAGGGTGTGCAGAACCATGCAATGATAGAGACAATGGGGTATATTTACTAAGCTGCCGATTTTGACCGACTTGGTGTTTTTTGTTCAAAGTGCCATCTCGGAAATTTACTAAACTCAAATCACGGCAGTGATGAGGACATTCGTATTTTTTTTACAGCTGTGTAGTAAAAATACGAATGAATACACCATCGGTCAAATGCGGCTGTTTAGGTATAGAACTCGGTCATTTACTAAGCATTCGTATTCTAAATCTCTACCGTGAAAATGCATGTGCGGCCGTGAAAAAATGCAAATCGTAAAAAAAGCCTAAAAAAAAGTAGACCTGTTTTTGAGAAGCGTATTTACATGTGTTTCCAATTCCACATTACTCACACCTGAATTTTTTGACCTTTAAAAGGGACCCAAACACATGTTTCACATCTCTCACTCTGAAATGGCTGCTGCCGTGTGTAGTACTGATTTCTTGTTTGCTGGGGGATACCTGAGACTGCTCCTTGAGGCTACAATGAACCAAGGCCAGGAAACTGAACATGGTCAGCAGGTTGTACAGGTTCCACGTAGGCTGGGCATGGCTGTTTTTTGTAGGGGGTGTTTACACTTGAACGCATTGGCCAATAACCAGGTCATACAGATGGTCCGGCTAAATAGAAACAACATTTTCCGTCTGTATGACCTTGTCAAAGTGGACCTAGACCCTGAGACAGCACGCTCTCGCTCTGTCTCAGACCTGCACAAACTCCTGGCTGTGTTGCACTTTATGGCTACTGGCAGCTTCCAGCCTGTGAATAGTGATGTCATTAGTATCTCACAGGCTACCTTTTCAAAATATTTAATTCAGGTGAGTTAAAACATACATACATGTCTATGTCTAAGTGGTGCTTCTGTTATGTAATATAACACAGTATTGTATTGATTACAGGTCATGACACTCACCTTAAATTTTGTAATGTCCACTCAAGTTTTGGATGTCTTGGATGCCCACATAGATGCCTCTCTCTGCTTCCCTACCCAGGAGTCAAAGTGGCATGCAGTCAGGGTAGCTTTCCATGAGCTTGCTAGCATGCCCAATGTGCTGGGTGCCATAGATTGCACACACGTTCAGCTGAGCCCACCTAGGGGCAGGCAATATATTTATGCCAATAGACATCTGGGCCAATCCACTAATGTTCAGGTGGTTTGTCATGCAAATTTAACAATTATGAGTGTTGTTGCGGGTTACTCTGGCGGCTGCCATGACTCCTTCATCCTCAGTCAGTCAACCCTCTATGATAAGTTTGAGGCCGGACAAATGCCTGATGGCTGGCTGCTGGGTATGTTCCAAGTGTGTTGTGTGTATGTGTGGTAACTTCAACCTCCTTATTTTTAAATTTTATTTCCCATAAGCCACATGTCCTAATTTTGCCTCTATCTGTCTTTCAGGTGATGGTGGTTATGGCTGCTACTCTTGGCTCCTTACTCCATTGTCCCAACCTGATTCTCCTGCTGAACACAATTATAATAATGCACACAAGTCCACGCGGAATGTGATAGAAAGATGTTTTGGGGTGCTGAAATCTAGGTTTCGGTGTCTGGATAAGTCTGCAGGGCTTTTGTTGTATAGTCCCTCAGAGGTGACTAGGATTGTGTTCTGCTGCTGTTTTCTTCATAACATGTGTTTGCGCCAACATCTGCCACATGTTGTTGATGAAGAAAACAGTCAGCACGTAGGTGATTTAGAAACAGCTGGTGACAGTGTGAGTACAGATGTAGGGAGGCAGGTAAGGCAAGAAGTGATTCTGCGTTTTTTTAACGGTAAGTATTATTTAGTCATAAATAACCTTTCCTAACCACTATTATAACATGTTTTATAGGTCTTAAGTCTGTTTGTGTTGCGTTATTGTTTGTTATTTCTCATGTTGTGTACAGTTAGGCAATAAAATGTATAACTTACACTGTCACCAATTAGCAAATTAAACAATACACATATTCCGTGTGAATAATTTATTACCTTGAACACAGGCATTTTTTGTGTAACAATTCCAAAAACATTATTTGTAAATAACTATTTGCTGCAGCCGTCATTATTTATTTTATTTTTGTGTGTGTGCTGGGTGCAGAGGATTGCCCTGGTTCATTGGTCCGGGTTCTGCTGGACCGTCTAACTGGGGAGTTAACTGGGGTCTGGCTTGGTGTAGTTGTTCCCGAGCTAGAGCTTAGTTGGTGTGATGCCAACACATTAAGGCTTTGGCTCAGGTTATTTAGGCTTAGAGTGAGTTGGGTATTAGCGGCAGTGTTGTTTGCAATAATTCTGGACAGGTTTTCGTTAATCAGTTGGTTGTATTGAATCATTTGAATGAGGGATTGTTGCTGCCGCTGTTGGTCATCCATGATGCGTTGCAAATTGGCTTGCATTTGGCTGTTGTCTGCCCTCATCTGCTCCATTGAATTTGCAATTCTGCCAACCTGAACCATCAGTCTGCCAGAGTTCCGAGTCTAGGCAGATGATGGGGCAGACTGGTAAGGTATTGGGTGTGGGTGTTCAGGCACTCATAGTGTTGCACCTGTTGTTGTGTGGCCCAACTGCTCCAAAACTCTGGGGCCATTTGTTGCTGGGGTGGTGTTGGTGTTAGGGTCTCCTGCCCTGTGCTGCCACGTCGTCATGGCAACCGGGAGACAAGTGCTAGCGGAGTAACCTGAGCGCAGCTGATACTCCGGTTCGGGTCTTTTGCTGTGCAGTGGTTACAGGCTCTGTGCACGGCAGGGGATCCGGTGCTGGTTTTTGTGCTCACAGTCTGTGAGGTCTGAGTGGGGCGTGGACAGCACCTGCTTTATAAACCCTCTTCTCAGGTTAAGCAGATGCTGCTGAATCTTTGTTGGTTAGTCAGTTTCTGAAAGTTAGCCAGTACTGTGTAACTTTGTATTTGTTTGTTGCTTACTGCAAATAGGCCTTGGGATTTGGTACTACACTCTGCCAATCCAGACCTAGCAGTAAGACTGGAGTCAGTCATTTAACTTGCTGGGGTTCTTTTGCTACTCTGTGAACTTAGCAAGTTTGCAGCTGTATTCTCAGACTTGCCTGCCAAAATCCTTTCTCACTGTGCAAGGTGTTCAGGTGTCAGTTTAGTGGCAGTAAGCTGAACTAGTGCACTGCAAGTGAGGACTAGGATTGTGGAGACTCTCCTTGTGTCTATTATTCCATCTCTGACCAAGGAGTTTACTGCCACACCCGTTGGTAACCCTTTAGGGTTTTGCTGTTGCCCTTAGCAACAGCATTTCGGGTTCTCTACGTATTAAAACACAACATCTCGCTTCTTTACATCTGAGCATTCCTAATACTAGGGAGACACCCAGTTTCTTAGCCTCTGGGCTTCTCTGTTCACTTTGTGTTTATTTTGTTACCCTATCACCTTCTGTGTACGTAATGTCATATTCCCCAGTCTGTCTGTGAGTTCATTTGTTTTGCATCCCTCTCCGTTCAGACACCAGTACATTCCTGCAGGCACTGATGTGCATAACATATTCAGCAGCCCAATACTCCTGTTGAAATTTTGTGGGAATATGGAGCATTCCCCTCAAAATACCTTGCAACAGGTGGTCGATCAGGTGCAGGTCTTGACTCGACAATTTAATGATTTGTCCATTAAAATGCACACCTCCCAGGCCGCTGGCGGAGCTCCCGCAGCAGCAGCACCTTCAGGGGTTAAGGAGCCGAAAGTAAATCTCCCGGATCGTTTTTCTGGAGATCGCTCGCAGTTCTTTTGTTTCAAGGAGAGCAGCAAGCTATATTTCCAGCTTAGGCCTCAGTCTTCAGGGTCGGAGATTCAGCGGGTGGGCATAGTGATTTCCTTGCTACAAGGAGACCCACAGGTCTGGGCATATGGGTTGCAGCCTGACTGTCCGTTGCTTAAAAGTGTTGATGCTTTTTTTACGGCACTGGGCATGTTGTATGATGACCCTGACAAGACGGCCTCAGCCGAGGCTCAGATTTCGATCCTTAAGCAAGGGCGAAGGCCAGTTGAGGTTTACTGTACGGAGTTTCGGAGGTTGGCCCATGATACCCAGTGGAATGACCCAGCCCTGAGACACCAGTACCGAAGAGGTCTTTCTAACCAGATAAAAGACCAACTGGTACAATATCCATTGCCTGATAGCTTGGATCAGCTCATGCAGCTATCCATCCGGGTGGATAGATGGCTGAGAGAGCGTAGGCTTGAAAGGGAGACCGAGGTTTCCTTCTTTCCCAAGGGAACCTCAGACTCTGAGGAATTTTCCGAGGAGCCTATGCAGATTGGGGCTACCCGCCTCTCCTCGCGTGAGAAGACGCGGAGGAGACAGCAGGGGTTGTGTTTCTACTGTGGGAATAAAGGTCATGTGGTAGTATCATGCCCAGAGAAGCCGGAAAACTTCAGGGCCTGAGGGTGATGGGAAATATCCTGTCAGGCCAGAAGTCAGAATTTCCCAAGAAGACTTTTATCATTCCGGTGACCTTGAAGATCCTCGGTCAAACTGTCAAGACTGAGATCTTTGTGGACAGTGGGGCCGACGGGGTTTTTATGGACCGCCAATTCGCCCTGAAACACTCTGTTCCCTTAGTACCCCTGGCATCGGAAATTGAGATCTGTGGGTTAAACGGGGAACCATTATCCCAGGGTAAAATCACCTCTTGCACTAGCCAGATTTCTTTGCTTATTGGAGCCACACACTCTGAAAAATTGTCCTTTTATGTGACTGTCTGTACTTTTGCCCCATTGGTGTTGGGGTTACCCTGGTTAAGGGCCCACAATCCTCAATTTGACTGGGTCTCTGGGGAGATTCTTAGTTGGGGTACTGATTGTTTCAGGAGTTGCTTGAGCCTTCCAGTCAGGCTTTCGCAGCTAAGTTTGCCAGGATTGCCAGGATGTTATGCAGATTTTGCGGACGTGTTCTCAAAAAAAGTTGCAGAGGTACTACCTCCCCATCGCCCCTATGACTGTGCCATTGATTTGTTGCCGAATGCTAAGCTTCCCAAGAGCAGGTTGTACTCCCTGTCACGTCCTGAGACTCAGGCTATGGCAGAGTACATTCAGGAGAACTTGGCTAAGGGATTTATCAGACCTTCACAGTCTCCAGTTGGGTCGCGGTTCTTCTTCGTGGGTAAAAAGGACGGTTCGTTGCGACCCTGCATCGACTTCAGGGAATTGAACCGTATCACGATTAAAAACTCATACCCACTGCCTCTCATTTCGGTCTTGTTTGACCAGCTTCGTACTGCCACCATTTTTTCTAAGATTGACCTACGCGGTGCGTACAATCTAATCCGAATAAGAGAGGGGGATGAATGGAAGACTGCCTTTAATACCCACTCAGGGCATTATGAATATTTGGTGATGCCTTTTGGGCTCTGTAATGCCCCGGCAGTCTTCCAGGATTTCATGAACGATGTGCTCAGGGAATATTTGGATAGATTCTTAGTTGTATACTTAGATGACATCCTAATCTTCTCCCATTCCCTGGAGGAACATCGGAAGCATGTACGCTTAGTCCTCCAGAAACTCAGAGACCACCGGCTTGGGGTGAAGCTGGAGAAGTGCGAATTTGAAGTTCAGCAAATCGCATTTCTAGGATATATTATCTCCCCAGAAGGTTTCCAAATGGAGGGTTCCAAGGTACAGGCAGTCCTGGATTGGGTGCAGCCCACTAGTTTGAAGGTGCTTCAGTGTTTCCTGGGCTTTGCGAATTTTTATAGACGATTTATCGCTGGATTTTCGTCTATAGTGGCGCCCTTGGTGGCACTCACTAAGAAAGGGGCGGATGTTGCTCACTGGTCTTGTGAGTCCAAAGCGGCTTTTGCCCGTCTCAAAAGGGCATTTGTCTCGGCCAAGGTGCTGCGACACCCAGATCCAGAGCGTCCTTTTGTGGTGGAGGTGGATGCCTCTGAGATGGGTATTGGGGCAGTGCTTTCTCAGATGGGAGTGTCTGATAATCGCCTTCATCCCTGTGCTTACTTTTCCCGTAAATTTTCGCCTGCCGAGATGAATTACGACGTGGGTAACCGGGAATTGTTGGCTATTAAGGATGCACTCGAGGAGTGGAGACACTGGCTTGAGGGGGCTAAGTTTGTGGTCTCAATTCTCACCGACCATAAGAATTTGGCATATTTAGAGTCAGCGAAGCGTCTCAATGCCAGGCAGGCACGATGGGCTTTGTTTTTTGCTCGCTTTAATTTTTTGATAACATATCGCCCTGGGTCAAAAAACATCAAGGCTGATGCGCTCTCGCGGAGTTTTGCTCCAATCCAGGAGACCACCGAGGAGCCATTGCCCATTGTGTCCCCATCATGTATTAAAGTGGGCATTACCCAGGACCTCTTGTCATTAGTCCTTAGAGCACAGGAGCAGGCTCCTCCAGACCTTCCGGTAGGTCTTTTGTTTGTGCCTCCTAGGTTAAGACAGCGAGTGTTCCTGGAATTCCATGCCAAGAAGTCGGCAGGTCACCCGGGTATTGCCAGAACTCGGGAGTTGCTATCTAGGGCGGTATGGTGGCCCTAAGTGGCTAAAGATGTGGATCAGTGGGTTCGGGCATGTGACATCTGTGCCCGAAATAAGACTCCTAGAGGGGTTCCTGTTGGCCCATTACATCCACTCTCTATTCCATCTAAGCCATGGACCCACATTTCAATGGATTTTGTGGTGGACTTGCCCAAATCCTCGGGGATGACAGCCATCTGGGTTGTCGTTGACAGGTTTTCGAAGATGGCGCACTTCGTTCCACTGGTTGGGCAGCCATCGGCCAGAAGCCTGTCTGAATTATTTATGCTGCATGTTGTGCGCCTCCACGGGTTGCCACTTGATGTGGTCTCTGACCGCGGATCCCAGTTTGTGGCCAAATTCTGGAGGCATTTTGTTCCGATCTCCAGATTTCTGTCAGCTTGTCGTCAGGCTACCATCCGCAGTCTAATGGGCAGACTGAAAGGGTGAACCAGTCCTTGGAGCAGTTCCTCAGGTGTTATGTCTCCAAGTGTCAGACTGACTGGGTTGCTCATCTGTCCATGGCGGAGTTTGCCTATAACAACGCGGCTCACTCTGCTACAGGGATCTCTCCCTTCCTTTGTGTGTATGGGCATCATCCTTAGGCCAATTCTTTTGACCCCCTGGATTCCACGCCTGGTGGTTCCTCTGTGGTTTCGGTCCTTAGAGGTATTTGGAGGAAAGTGAAGAAAGCCCTTGTGTCTGTGTCATTAGTGACCAAAAGGGTTTTTGACAAACGGAAAGACCCTGCAGCTTCAAATTAGGAGACTTCGTCTGGTTGTCTACCAAGAATTTGAAGTTGAGACAGCCATCTCATAAGTTAGGCCCCCGGTTCATCGGCCCTTATAAGATCACCAGGGTTATCAATCCGGTGGCATTTCAGTTAGATCTGCCCCGTTCTTTGGGTATCAATAAAACATTTCATTGTTCCCTTTTAAAACGGGCGATTAGTAATCCTTCTTCCAGTGGAAGACCTTCTCCTCTTCTGATACGTGGCCAGAGGGAGTTTGTTGTTGAAAGGATTCTTGACTCCAAGATGGTTCGGGGTTGGCTGTCATTTTTGGTGCACTGGAAGGGGTATGGCCCGGAGGAGCGGTTGTGGGTGCGCAGTTGTGATCTTCATGCCCCCAGACTGATACGCTCTTTCTTCTCGCAGTTCCCCGATAAACCCGGTGGTAGGGGTTCTTTGACCCCTCGTCAGAGGGGGGGTACTGTTAGGGTCTCCTGCCCTGTGCTGCCACGTCGTCATGGCAACCGGGAGACAAGTGCTAGCGGAGTAACCTGAGCGCAGCTGATACTCTGGTTCGGGTCTTTTGCTGTGCAGTGGTTACAGGCTCTGTGCACGGCAGGCGATCCGGTGCTGGTTTTTGTGCTCACAGTCTGTGAGGTCTGAGTGGGGCGTGGACAGCACCTGCTTTATAAACCCTCTTCTCAGGTTAAGCAGATGCTGCTGAATCTTTGTTGGTTAGTCAGTTTCTGAAAGTTAGCCAGTACTGTGTAACTTTGTATTTGTTTGTTGCTTACTGCAAATAGGCCTTGGGATTTGGTACTACTCTGCCAATCCGACCTAGCAGTAAGACTGGAGTCAGTCATTTAACTTGCTGGGGTTCTTTTGCTACTCTGTGAACTTAGCAAGTTTGCGGCTGTATTCTCAGACTTGCCTGCCAAAATCCTTTCTCACTGTGCAAGGTGTTCAGGTGTCAGTTTAGTGGCAGTAAGCTGAACCAGTGCACTGCAAGTGAGGACTAGGATTGTGGAGACTCTCCTTGTGTCTATTATTCCATCTCTGACCAAGGAATTTACTGCCACACCCGTTGGTAACCCTTTAGGGTTTTGCTGTTGCCCTTAGCAACAGCATTTCGGGTTTTCTACGTATTAAAACACAACATCTCGCTTCTTTACATCTGAACATTCCTAATACTAGGGAGACACCCAGTTTCTTAGCCTCTGGGCTTCTCTGTTCACTTTGTGTTTATTTTGTTACCCTATCACCTTCTGTGTACGTAATGTCATATTCCCCAGTCTGTCTGTGAGTTCATTTGTTTTGCATCCCTCTCCGTTCAGACACCAGTACATTCCTGCAGGCAATGGTGTGCATAACAGTTGGGCTCAATTGGGGGCTGTGGGATGTTTGGGGTGGTTGGGTTATGTCCTGCGGCGTGGTTGGCTGGGTAGGATCTATCGCTTGCAGGTGTAATGTGTACGTATCCTGCTGGTCAGTTTCCTGCTGGGCATCCTCGGGCATGATGGGTGGTTCTGTATGGGGTTGAAGACAGCCACTATTTAGTCAATATTTAGCATTGGTCTTATTATAGCTTTACGTCAACATGCATTACTTCTTAATATTCATGTTGGAAATGATAAATAGATTGTGGCCTAAACTTAACTATGTAGCTCAACTTTTTGTAGAAATATGTGGCTTCTAACGTTCCCTACTCAGTTGGAAAATGTTTGAGGGAATTGTTGGACTCTGAGCCATAATTAATGTACGAACACGAAGAACTCTAACAAATACAAATTACTACATTTACATATTGTGTATGAAGCTTCTCTTTGTAAAACACACACAATACAATAAATGTGTTGAGCAATACACTCATACATTGTTCATGGCAGTCAGTGGTCTGGCCAAAACTTAAACAAATATAGTGGTAAAAACTGAAAACATTAATAATGGGGGAAAATGTCTTAAGGTGGCCTATGTTTAGAACTGGTCTGTCTAATACTGTGCGGAACGCGCTTTACAAAGGCATGCTCTCCTGCGAGGGTTTTCACTCTCTATGGGCGGCAGACCGCTGCAAAAACGCTGAGGAGCGATCAGGTCTGAATTAAGCCAAAAGTCTTCTGTTCAACAATGCGGCTACTAGTGACGTGACACACTGTATAGTTTTTCTACGGAATGTGTTATTCTCTTTCCAGTAAAGATGGAATTTCCAATACTGTGTATGTATGGATCACTGTGTACAGCAGATGCCTATACTTCATGCATTGGATGGTGATGATATTGCATTGCTGTATGTATGCCATTTCTTTAGTTATCTGTAGGTGGCGCCAGCCTTCTGTCTATCTATACATACATTTTAGTGCACTTAGCAATTCTAGTTTTCTGCGTCCCTGAGTAAAATAAAAATGTTTTTTGTTCCACGTTGAAGGACTTGTGTAGCGTTAGAAGTCATTTCAGTTAGGAGAAGCAATTTTGCACCTTGTCAGAGCAATGTTAGCTGCAAGCAGGCAAACAAATTTATAGCTGGGAGGAGGGCACGTCTTAGCTTACCTGTAACTGGTAGGAAGAGGGCGCCTGGACTGCGCACCCTTGCTCAGGCATTCTCAGCCACGATCCTCAAGGCACACTAACAGTGCAGGTTTTAGTGCTATCCAGACTTGAGCACAGGTGACTTAAGTAGCACCTCAGTTATTTTGATTTAACCATCTGTGCTGCAGCCTGGATATCACTAAAACCTGCCCTGTTAGTGTGCCTTGAGGACCGTGGTTGGGAATGCCTGCCCTAGCTACTTATAACGGGATGTTCTACCTACAACATAGAAACCAGAGAGCAGGTGCACCATACAGCCATTAGAATTATAATAAATCATATCTGAGGTTTTTGGCATAAAACTGGCCAATATTATGAGCCACCAATCATTAAGGTAACCTCATCGGGCAGGTCCCTAACATTATAGGGGGTCTCCTCTGGGGCACAGGGCAAGGGCTCTCTGTACAGTATGACGCAGTGAAGGGGTCTCTGTACAGTATAACATAGAATATATTGGGGTGTGCTTGGACTGCACACCCTAATTCCAAATGTAATGATGTGCTATCATGCTGAGACTTGTAGTTCCTTATAGAAAAAAAACATGCAGACGCACACTCTCTCTTGAACCAAGGACTGCTGATCAAAATTGATGTGCTTGGAATAATTTTTGGCCAAAAAATATAGGACCATCAACCAACGTCCAGCTGACCTTATCTGGTGAGTCCCTAACACTAAGGTTCAAGTCCAGGGCTCAGGACCCCACCAAGTCAGCACTAACACTTTAACATCTCACTATGGTGGTGCTTTGGGGTGGCTGGCCTGTGCAGACTTGGTGGGGTACCCTGAACTTGAACCTTAGTGTTAGGAACCCACCAGATGAGGTCACCTGGACGTTGGTTAGTGGGCCCATATTTTTTTGGCCAAAAATTATGCCAAGCACCTCAATTCTGCTCTGTTGGATTGGGGATGTAGCTATGCATGGCAAGCGCAGCCGGCATTTGCTTGCACGTGCCCCCCCCCCCCCCCATCTCCACAATGACCGGTGCTCATGGCACAGCGATTATTGGCAAACTGCGCATGTGCTGCGTTCGCATTGCGCATGTGCCAAGATTCCACTGTTACTCATCTCGCAATGAAGATCATGGAAAAGTGATTGACAGAAAGGAACCATTTGAATGTTTTATACCGAGAGCTTAATTGTTTGGTGCCCAGTACTTTATCACCACCTACATCCAGTTGTCTCCCCTGTGGAGCCTATGGAACTATAAGAAATAATGAGATTTAAAACCTATCTTGATAAGAACAAGTTCGTTACTGTAGATTATTGATCGTTGCACATTTTTCCTTGCCAGCCGTGACCGCAGAGGAGGTCTCAAAGGCCAGTGAGGAAGGTGAGGAGGTCTCCTCTCCTCCAACTGACTCCTCTAATACAGAAAATGGTCACGCAGAGCCGGAGACGGAGCAGAACTGTCCTGAAGTCACAGCGGAGTCAGAAAACGATGTGCTAAACTTCAGCATGGAGGAAACAAAGTAAGTGCGGACTGTGATATTACATAGAAGGATAATGCGTAGAGGGACAAAATAACAGCTTATAATAACACAAAACCTATATTAAGCTCAACAAATAATATGCACTGTAATATGCCAGGCAGACACCATTATTACTCATAGGGCCAGGTGTACGATATTCCGTGGTCAATTTATTAATATATATTCATGGGCAGTGGTAATTATCATATTGCATCGCATCTGATGACACTCAAATCTATCTTTCCTCCCCTGATCTCTTCTTACTTGTTCCTCCGACTGTCTCTCTGCTATCTCTTCCTGGATGTCCCAGGGGTTTTCTTAAACTCAACATGTCTAAGACTGAGCTGATCATCTTCCCTCCCTCCCGCATAACCTCACCACCTACACTCTCATTATCTATTGATGGCACGACTATCTCCTCTAGCTACCAAGTGCGCTGTCTTGAGTAATCATTGATTTATCTTGACTTACAGTATCTTGAGTAATTCTTGACTCCTCCCTCTCCTTCAAACCACACATTCAGCACCTCTCACAAACCTGCCGTTTTCATCTCAAAAATATTTCCAGGATCAGACCTCTCACCCAAGATGCCACCAATACCATTATCCACTCACTAGTCATCTCCAGACTGGACTACTGCAATCTCCTCCTGACTGGCATTCCTGACCATTACCTCTCTCCACTCCAATCTATCTTCAATGCTGCTGCCCAGCTTATCTTCCTCTCCAAACGTACTACATTCACCTCCTCTTTCCTACAAGCTCTTCACTGGCTTCCCTTCCCTTACTGAATCCAATTCAAGCTTCTCACACTCACTTACAAAGCCCTCACCCACTCCTCTCCCATCTACATCTCTGACTTTATCTCCCTTTACTCTCCCACCCGTCCTCTTCGCTCTGCTAAAGCACGCCGACTCTCCTGTCTTCTGATCACTTCCTCCCACTCCTATCTCCAAGATTTCTCACGTGCTGCTCCCTTACTCTGGAATTCTCTACCTCTCCCCCTCAGACTCTCCACCTCTCTACAGAACTTCAAACGGGCTCTTAAGACCCACTTCTTCGCCAAACCCAGCCAAATCTTATCCTAACCCTCTGTCCCATACTCGCTGTCTACCATGTGTCCCCCCTGTCTGTCCCTCCCCTTTAGAATGTAAGCTCTCACGAGCAGGGCCCTCTTCCCTCATGTGCTTATCCTTTTCTTACTTTAATAATCCTCAACTGCTCTAAATCCAGCAGTCTTCTGCCACCTGATACTTATTCTAGTGTCATCTGCTGATGTAGTTATGTTTAGTTACCCTGTACTTGTCCTATATTGTCTTCAACTGTAATAATAATAATGGTGATAATAATTATAATAATCGTATCAGTGCAATAATAGGAGAACTGAAGTAGTGATTTGTAAACGCTCACCCCTCCTGTGAAAGTAATGAGTCTCCCCAGCAAAGCTCTGATACACCCTTGTCATAGGCAGAATGTAAGTAACATACTGTAACTGTAATACACAATGCCCCTGCGCAAACTCTCACCTGGAAAAAGCATTCACACTTATTTTAAACATTTAGGTTTAGAGTATAATTAACACTTAGATGGTGCATGCGCACAATGTCAGGCTGTAGGACTACACACAGCCGCTGAGCTTCCCGCAGGGGTCCTGATCCGGCTGTCCCGCTGTCAGCCTGCTGAGCAGTCCACCGTTCTGCACACTCGGTAGCCTGGCACGTGACACTATATGGACCATCTCGGACACCATCCCGCATGATTTAACACCCCGACTACACAGTAACCTGGGCAGGAAGGAAACAGGGAAATGCACCTCTCTTCTTTTCTTCTCCAATAAGGCCGCATCCATGTCTCGGTGCCATCCTTTGGTGGCGTTATGACTTCATCAAAAAATGTGTAAGCGCGACATAACATTGATACCGGGTCTCTTTCCCTAAACTTGTGTGTGTGTGTGTGTGTGTGTGTGTGTGTGTGTGTGTGTGTGTGCCGAGCTTTACACAACTATTACATAACTATATTGTGTTTTTAAGTAAAATACGTGAACAGCTGGGCATGAAACCGCTCCCAAGAGACAAGTTTTCACCTTTCACATCACCAATGGAGGACGGTGGAAGCCGGAAGAAAAAGGTAATTCATCTATTTCACAGGTGCATCATTTATCTACTTTTGTGGGGAATAGTTGCTTTTATTTAAAATATTTTGTTCATTTCTCTGGCTACCAGTGTCTTTGCTCTGCAGTTTCTGATCAGCCCTAATTACATCTTGCTGCACAAATCCATCCCTGACTTCCCAAAGCCCCCCTCCAGCTGTCGCGGCATTTGCATGACGTCATACAGGCGTCGGCAAAAGACGCACATGCCGGCCCATAGTGTAGTATTTTTATTCTGGTTCATAAATACCGTTCCCAGTATTCACTCTCGTATCTCCCTTTACTAAAGAACAACCATTCATGGCCAAGGTTAGGCAACATTTGTCTCTTTGGGTGACAGACATTCAAAATTATAAGCCAGAAAACCTTTCCGGAGTCCCGCCATCATTACAATATACGGACATGTTCTCATACATCTTGCCTTGATATGTCATGTAATGGGAGATGCCTGGTGTGAGTGAGCTGACAGGTCCCGTGCAACTCCATTCCGTGCCGGGCGACTTTATTTGCCGAAAATGCGTCTTATTCGCACCGCAATGCCATGTGAATAGAACGCGCAAGCAGCTTATGATAATTTTAAAGTTAGGGTTTTTATTGAGAGTGATCAATAACCAAAACAATATCAAAGTTGTACTGGTCAAGATATTGAACATGCATATAAAAGATTTTACAGGCCGCATTAGAGTGGAATATACAGTTCCATGACAATACAGGCTATCAAGTATTAGCAGTATGTACCCTCTGTAAATTCAAGCGTGTACATGATCAATCTCATTTTTTTTTTCATTTATAGTATAGGACCTATACCAAAACAGAGAAAAAAACTTATTAAAAGTAAAAAACAAAAAAGAGAAAGAATAAGAAATAAAAAACAGGAAAGAGTAAGAAAAAGTGCAAGAGTAAAAGGGGAAAGTTGAGAAAATTACATGTAAGGAAGCGAGAGGTTGGCTGCAGTTCCATGCAAAGACAATAGAAGAGGAAATAGTAGAGGTATTAGCAGAGTCCGGGTATTAATAAAGAACGCGCGAGGTACCATGGGGACCAAATGTTGTGGAATTGGGCCACAGTGTTATTCCTCAGACTGGTAATATATTTCATATTGGCTATATAATTAATCCTAGCCATCAGTAATGCCTTGGAGGGTGGTTTATGGTCCTTCCAACATTTAGCAATCAGACATTTAGCCACCATGCAGAATTGCATAGCAAGCTTATCTTGGATTTTGGGTAGTGACGATATGGGGGCATGAAGTAAAGCAATTTCAGGAGAGAGATCCATGTTATGTCCGCAAGTTTGAGCGATGAGCGCTCCAACTGTGTTCCAGAAGGGGCGAATAGAGGGGCAGGTCCACCATACATGGAAAAAGGTGCCCTCCTCTCCACAAAGTCTCCAACATAAATTCGAGGTCGCGGGGAAAATGGAGTGAAGTCTGGAGGGGACTAAATACCATCTGGTATAAACTTTGTAACATGTTTCCCTAATTGCCACACTAATAGAAGCTTTAGCAGTGCGCAATCTAATTTCTTCCCATTGATCATCTTCCAACGGATGGGAGAGATCTGATTCCCAAGCTAGTTCATGGGATTCACGGGCAGGAGGATCTGGAGTCAAAATAGAGTTGTATATTGTTGAGATATTCCCCTTTTTGCCAATCGAGTGTAAACACATATGTTCAAAGGAGGTGGGTGATCTCAAAGGGGTAGTTTTAAGCTGAGATTTAAGAAAGCTAAGAATTTGAATATAATGGTAATGACACGAGGATGGAATACCAAGGCGCTCTTGAAAATCTCCAAAAGAGGTCGGTGCTGAGTGGCCTTTAACATGGATAAATCTCGTGACACCCTGAGATTGCCATGGGGCTGCTATATTTCGTTCGCTGCCTGGGGAGAAGGCAGGGTGACCCCAGATAGGTGACAGAGGTGAGGGGTATGAAGAAAGATTATAAGTGGTGCGGAGTTTGTCCCACAATCCAAGGGTGAATTTAATCGTGGGGACTGGATAGGCCGAGGCTGGCCTGCAGGACCTGGGGAGCCACAGAAGAGTCGAGGGGAATACCCTGATATATTGAGTTCTCAATATCGACCCATTTTCTAATCCCTCGGGGGGAATGCCAGGACACTACGTGGTTAAGGTGACAGGCGTTAAAATAAGCCTGAAGATTAGGATATCCCAAGCCGCCTGAGGTTGCACTCTTGGTCAACAAGGTTCGTCTTAATCGAGATTTACGATGAGCCCAAATAAATTTGTTGCACAGTGTCTGCAGGGAAGCCAAAGTCGCTCGGGGCACCATTATCGGAATGGTCTGGAACAGATAAAGAATACGAGGAAGGAAATTCATTTTTAGGGCGTTAATCCGTCCAATCCATGAAATGTATAACCGATCCCATTTATCTAGGTCTTGAGTGAGAGTTTTAATTATAGGAACATAATTAGCCTGATAGAGGCTAGAGTAGGATTTAGTGATAAATATGCCAAGGTATTTGATAGCCGAGGGCCTCCAGAGAAAGGGGAAAGAGGAGGTTAAAATCGAATTAGTATGGGATGAAACATTAAACGAGAGGGCCTCAGATTTGGTATGATTTATTTTATAACCAGAGAGGGAACCATACAAAAGTAGATCTTTCTGTAAATTAGGAAGAGAGATCAGAGGGTTAGAAAGCGTCAAGAGGACGTCATCCGCAAACAGAGATATTTTATACGAGCTCTGCCCCACAGTAACACCCCTAATATCAGCATTGAGCCTAATACGGGCTGCAAGAGGTTCAATACATAAAGCAAAAAGTAGGGGTGAAAGAGGGCAGCCCTGTCGAGTACCGTTCTTTAAACTAAACCGAGATGAGCTTAATCCATTAGTCAGGACCGTAGATGAGGGGTTAGAATAGAGGGCCGCTACTGCAGTGATGAAATGACCATGGAGGCCAAACGTAGATAATGCAGAAAACAAAAAAGGCCAAGAGATGCGATCAAACGCCTTTTCGGCGTCAAGCGCCAAAGCAATCGCTGGTGTTTTCGTCGAGTTTATATGATGAATTAAGTTAACAATACGTCTGGTGTTGTCCGAGGCCTGGCGGCCGGGAATAAATCCCACTTGATCAGGGTCAATTAATGACGGCAACACAGCATTTAGGCGAGATGCCAGTACTTTGGCAAAAAGCTTGATCAGTATTTATCAAAGAGATGGGTCTATAATTTGAGCAATACGAGGGATCCTTTCCGGGTTTCGGGATTACTATAATGCGGGAGGTCGTGGAGTCAGTGTGAAAAGGAGTGCCCTGCATTATTTTGTTAAACAAAAAGACCATATGAGGAATGAGCTAAGGAGCGAAAGTTTTGTAGTATATCATCGGGTAGCCATCCGGGCCTGGGGCCTTAGAAGGTTTCTGGGTTTTTAGTGCAGCTTCAATTTCTTCAGCAGAAATATCAGCATTGAGAGCAGAGTTAGTTGCCTCATCTAAACGATGAAGAGCGCATGAATCTAGATAATGTTGATCCTGGTCGGCATGCGTCAAGGGGTCGGACGGGGGGTCAAGGTTATAGAGTGCCCTATAATAATCAGAAAAGATACCATTCATTTTCTTGGGGTCATAGGTAACGTTGCCTGAGGGTTCTTTAAAAATATGGATGCATTGGTTAGCCTTCTTGGCACGTAAGCGATTAGCCAACAAAGTATGTGCCTTGTTGCTTTTGACGTAAAATGATTGATTAGCCCATCGAAGTGCGCGCTCAATATTTTCCACCAAAAGAGATTGTAGATCATCACGAGTCTTAGAAAGTTCGGCTAGTGTTTTCTTAGAGTGTGTGCGTTTGTGTTCCCGATCTAGCATTGCAATGGTGTCTGTTAACAGAGCAATTTGAGTTTCCTGGCTTCTCTTACGGCGGGACGCAAATTGAATAATGGATCCTCTAACAACCGCCTTATGGGCTTCCCATATCGTAGCTATACTGCAGTCATCTTCTAATGTCAAAATATTCCTGAAGCTTAGTTTTAATTAAGTCCTGAAACTTAGGAATCTTCAATAGGGTTTCGTTAAGTCTCCATGTCTGTCTACCGTCAAATATCAAATATCAAATATGTCAAATTTCGCAGCTAAAGCCGCGTGGTCAGTCCAAGTAAGTGGGACTATCGAGGAAGCGCGTGCCGTCCGGGAGAGAGGTGTACAGCTCAAGAACATATCAATGCAAGAGTACACATCATGCGGATTGGAATAAAAAGTGTAGTCCCTGGTGGTCGGATTAAGAAAACGCCATACATCGAACAGACCAGCCTCGGCCATACCTCTGTGTAGTACTGAAGAGTTTGGGGTTCGACTACTACGTAAGGGGCCGGATCTATCCATGTACGTGAGAGCCATATTGAAGTCTCCACCGACAAGTGTCTTACCTCGTCTATATGAATAAAGGTCGTGGAAAACCTTGCGGAAGAATTTAGATTGGGCCGTGTTTGGAGAGTACAGATTAGCCAATGTAACCTCCTCGTGTCCAATTTTTCCTCTCACCATTACATAACAACCTTTACAGTCTAGGAACTGGAAAGGAACGGATCCTCTAACTAAGATCGCTACCCCATTTCTTTTTGCAGTATTATTGGAGTACCAGGCACTGGGAAATTGTTTAGATGTCAGGGAGGGATGGAAGGCCGATTTTAAGTGTGTCTCCTGTACAAAAATCACGTCGCCTTTTAAAGTTTTAAGAGACCTGTGGAGATGAGAGCGTTTCTGGGGGGTGTTTAGCCTCTTAACATTGATGGACAGGCACGTTTAGCGGCATGATTGAAGAATTGAAGAACGAAGAAGCTACTGGAAACCGATAGGGCCCCGGACTCTGCTAAAGTGAATGAGAGAGAGGAGAGGGAGAGAGTGAGAAGAGAAAAAATAATAATTTACAATTCAACACACAAACAACAGTATAAAATAAATGGATATATCGAACTGTGAATGCAGATACGTCAACTTACACTCAAACTGTAGCAAGAATCTAGAAAGGGAGGAGAGTGATAAAAAACAAAATGAAAAAAGCAGACGTAGTATCCAAAAGGCAGGATACCAGACTGCTAAGATAGAGCTCTAAGAAAAAAAAAAAAGGAAAGAGCTCACTGGTGGGACACAAATACAATGGAACAGATAAGGGTATGGACCCAATATTATTGGTAATATCTCTAATCCCTAGATACTGGGGGAGGAAGTGTCAAGCCAAGGCGCTGACACCCCCCACCCAAAACTAATCTGTAATAAAGAGGACGGACCTTCATGAACCAAAGAAAGACCCATAGCAGGGGCAGAACAATTCAAAATACAGGATACTAGAGAAAAGATGATCAGATAGCAAACAGTATCAAAAAAGTAACATTAATAGATCAAATGGCAAAGTCGCAGAGCAAATCGATAGCCAGAGGCAGGCCCCACAGTATTGGAGCAGGGATCTATTCCCATGTCCCATCCATAGGGCAGTGCCTCCGAGCCACCGACCAGAACATCGAGACAAAAATATAGCCATACAAAGATAACATATATCTGAGGAAAAAAATAAAAAATAAAAAAATTAAATAAAAAACGGTTCGAAGATAAGGTAAATGTGCATTCGTATATGAAACAGTATCTATTATGAAGTCAACAGAACATCTGAGCAAGAGTGAGAACAAAATTATTTAAACCAAACGTTGATAAAAGTTAAATTTTAAACATGGGGAGCTTCACATCTGAGATGTAGCATCGGGGGACAGGTGAAGTTTTCGAAGCAGCTTGTCTCCGTCCTCAGGAGAGCGAATGATATGAACTTTGCCATCAATTTCCACAATGAGGCGAAAAGGAAAACCCCAGCGGTATTTGTAACCATTATTGCGCAGTGTAGAGGTAACAGAGCGCATGTCACGCTGTTTAGCAATGGTCACTGGCGACAAGTCTTTATAGACCTGAATCCGGGAATCTTCGAACAGAATTGAAGTCGAATTTCTGCATGCCATTGTAATACTGTTCTTAATCTTGAAAGACAAAAACCGGAGGATAACATCACGGGGAGGATCAGAGTCCTTTGGTTTAGGCCTCATCAAGATAGCAGATTCCGAGAGCGACGGGACCAAGTAAAGAAACAGACGTTTGAGGTAAGGTTCCAATTCGGAGGCCGACACAGATTCAGGTACATTGCGAATGCGTAAATTATTCCGCCTCTCGCGATTTTCGCTATCCTCAACCTTATCCTTAAGGAATTCCAATTCGCCGGATAGGTAGCTCATGTCCTCACCCACTTGTTTGCGGAAATCCCGTTGTTCTTCCATTTGTGATTCCAGTGAGCTGGTGTGGGAATCCAGAGCCGCCAAGTCAGATTTCAATTCACCAATCGCTAACTGGAGAGCGGTGGTAAAAGAACTCTTAAGGTCCAAAATCATATTCTGGAGGGATTGAATATTCGATTTGGTTGAGGGTGACTCCGTCGGATCCATGGTAGGGGTGGACAGCCGAGAGGACCGGGATGGAATTTCAGCTGGCGTTTCCCGGCGTGAGAAATGTTGTGCAATATCTTGTGAAGTTCCCGTTTTTTTTGCTCGGGTGTTCGCTCTGCTCATAGTATCTGATGAGATAGAAGTGCCCGTTTTGGGAGTGATTACAAGAAAGATCCACCAAAATGTTGCGGGCTCATCAGATGATTTGGGTGGGGGGGAAGTCAGGCACTTGTGTGTTTACATCATTCGATGGCTCGAGACCCCAATAATCTCTTAAAACAGTGACAGGGATCCACAGGAGAGCGTCCCGGAGTAGGTGAAATGTAGTATAACAAACACCAGCAGGGGACTCTGAGAATCAGGTCCTGCAGGGTGCACTGTATATACAGAAAAGAGAGGAGTAAAATAAGAATGTACAGTATAGTGCTGTGCTTACAGGTAGTTATTTGCGTAGAGCAGGTGTGCTAAAGTAATTCCCTGCTGAAACAGAGAGCTGGCTCCTTTACAAGCACAAAAGGGACAGCACAGTATAGGGAAGCTTGCTTTGCCACCTCCAAGATGGCCGCCGTCAGTAAAATTTAGTATGTCCCTCCAGTGAATTATTTTATAACATTCGTTGGCAGGGGTAGGGACCAGCCGTCACCCCCACTGTCTTCAATAAGACCCCCTGGTGAGTGTGTGCGTCGGGCGGGCCACTCGTATAAGCGCAGCGCTCGCGCTGCACTCACTGCCACATCCAAGATGGCCACCACCACCTGACCTCCGCCGCTCGGTTCAGCGCCGGAACCCGCAGCTCAAGGGGCTCTTCTCGCCGCTTCCACTGCTCGACGGGGACCCCCAGGTAGGAGAGGTGTAGTGGGGCAAGTCGTACAGCGGCGTATGACAGCCGGTTTTTCGTCCGAACTCGGGCGGGGGTAGGGGTTCCAAATCGAGGCCCCGGCAGCAGCACGAGGGGAAGGCTGCAACCTGCAAGCACAGGACAAGCCTGTGCTCCGGCTCCGCAGCTCACCCCCAATGTACACAAAGCAGCAAGGGCTGCAATAGGAAGCTGCAGGAGAGGGACAAACAAGGTCAGGACAACAAAAAGGGGGTAAAAGGGCTTAATCTGGCAGGAGCTCCCCTGGGACACGTCTTTCCAGTCAGGACACAGGCCACGCCCCCCCAGGTTATGGTCATTTTAAATGATATACGACATGCATACAGCCTGTGTGCGCCTGTGTCTGTATATGAAATGCTACGTTACGGTGTCAGTGGCTGTTTTTTAGGAAATCACTGTAATGTAGCATTTCATATACAGATACAGGCGCGGTCGCACACAGAATATAGGGGGTCATTCCGAGTTGATCGCTAGCTAAATTTGTTCGCAGCACAGCGATCAGGCTAAAAATCGGCAGTTCTGCGTGTGCGTATGCGGCGCAATGCGCATGCACGACGTACGGACACAACGAGCGATATAGTGCCCGCATCTGCCAGAGATGCAACAAATGTGGCAATAATGTCAGCTTCGCCGCAGCCATGCGTCCAAAAGTCGGAAATTTGGCTGCATAGAGACTGGTACAGGATTTGGGTAGGTCGTTCCTCGGTATTTAAGTTTGTCAGTTTGCCATTTGCACGTGTAGGGAAACTGTAAAAGATGAAGATCGGGATCTGGAACATGTAGATCCAAGATTTCTGTTTTTGGCCCGTTTTAATATTATAATTTCATAGTTAACTATAAACGTTAATTTCCTTGAATAAGTTTGGGAGGGAAACACGAGCGTCTGTTAGGGTCAGGATAACATCGTCACCATATAATGTAATTTTATGCTCTCTACTTCATACGGCAATACTCAATATACTTTGATTTAGTCTGATTTTTCCAGCCAACAGCTCCATTACCAGGGCAAAGAGTAGAGGGGAGAGAGGACAACCCTGACAGGGTCCATTTCTAATAAGTATGGGACTACAAGAGAGACCATTAACTAGGATTGACGCAGAGGGACTCTGATAAAGTTAAGTAACACCCTTCTAAAAGGCTCCATGCAAACCCATACTAACTACGGTTTGTTGTATGAAGGGCCAAGACACTCTATCAAAGGCCTTTTCTGTGTCGAGGGCCATCACCGGGGTCGACAAATTTTTCACGTGTGAGGGGAATGAGATTAATGAGATGTCTGCAGCTTGTCTGTTTGGAATAAAGACGACTTGGTCCGGATGTATGAATGAAGGTAGGAGGGGAGCAAGGATTTTAGCAAAGAGCTTTAGGTCAACGTTCAAAAGCGATATTGTCCTATTATTTTTCATTTCCAGAGGGTCTTGATCTGGTTTGGGGATGAAACTAATGTTAGCCCTGGTGGTGGCCTCATCGAGCGAGCCCCCTATCTAAAAGTGAATTAAAAAGAGAATGGAGCATAGGGAGAATAGGCTCCGATAAATTTTTGTAGTATAAAGTGGTGAGGCCATCGATTCTGGGGGCCACTGAGTGGCGCAGTTGTTGCCCCTAAGATTTCCTCTTGTGAGATGGTCGCATGAAGAGCAGCAATGTCTTGGAAGATGACCAGACGCTTAGTATTGCTGTATTTTAAGGGTATGTTGAGTATCAGTGATACTAGCGGGTTCGAGATTATATAATGACAAATAGTAGTTTTAAAACTATGTGGCCATTACTGTAGGATCACATGTGATGGCGGACGCGGTCAATTTACCTACAATCAAAATACAGACAACCATTGACCGACTATCAAAATACTGACATGGTCAAAATACCCACAGTTAAAATACAGACAATAGCGACATTTAAATTATCGACAGGTCAAAATGTCGACATGGGAACTCTTTCCTAGCTGAGGAAATAAGGGGACTGCACTATTACCCTGGCCTAGCGGTATCTATTATTTCACCTCAAGACTTTGCTTGGTCTGAGATCCGGTGATGCCACTTTTCCCAGTGATTGAATGTATCTGAGTCCTAGCCAGCCCTATTGTGGAGACCTTTGGCAACCAAGCTACACCAGCACAGAGAATTGGTGATACATATTAATATTTATACATTTTTTGATTATACATTATTGTGTGTAATTTTAATAAATTGTTATATATATTTTTAATATTGCGCACCTGATAATACATACCTACTATTTTTAGGAAGAACTTGTGACAGGTGACCCTTAATCGCTAGAATTTTTGAGTAGTCGTTTTTTGGGATGGCGTTGATGTTGTTGGGTTACTAAGGCAAGTTGCGTTTCCAACGGGGTGATACGCCGTGCTTCTAGTTTTATCTGAGCTGAGGAGAGATTAATAAAGCAAAATGGTCTGACCAAAAAGTGGGGAGCGTCTGAGCCCCGAGGAGTTTTTGCATTATATCCTGGTCAACACAAATACCCACTGGCATCTTTCGGGGCACCCGGTGTCTGGGTACAAAGATGCAGCGTTGCCTGCACATCAGTTGATTAGTGAACGGAGGAGCCCTATGTTCACACAGTATGGTTGCAGAAAGTAAGACGCTGCAGCCATTACTGCTGCGGACAGGATCGCAGTTGCGGGCTGAGACATGCGCACTGAAAATGGTCAAACGTCTGTTTTTTTCTGTCGCTCTCCCCGAACAGTCCCTGTCAGTCACTTTGCGAATGTATCCTCATTGTTGGCGCACATCTGTGAATCGGGCTCTTTGTCATGACTGGTGTTTTACATGGGTAACTGCACCATGCAAACAAAGTAATCATTGGTAAATAGATCATTCCCAACACGTCGTGTTATCCCACCCACATTTGGGACACTCTGTCATTGCTTTGTAGACGGTACATACGGGAAAATGGAATGGTCATCGGACCCCCTAGCCTGCTGTATGTTGCCGTCAGTTTGCTTCCTGTAACCTCTCTCATCCGTACGAACGCTTGGGTATATTTTGGCCGCTGGATTTAGAATGGAAAGAGCAATAAAGTAACTGCAACACAAACCTGATGCAGCATGTTTTACAATTACTGTCTTATGTTCAGTGGTCAGAGCCACCGAGAATCACCAGCTGTGTAAACCCGCTGTTCAGTAATGTTCCGAAGACGCAGTTCTTACAATGGGGGTCATTCCGAGTTGTTCGCTCAAAAGCTGTTTTTTGCAGATTTGCTCACGCTAAGCCGCCGCCTACTGGGAGTGAATCTTAGCTTCTTAAAATAGCGAACGACGTATTCGCAATATTGCGATTACACACCTCGTAGCAGTTTCTGAGTAGCTTCAGACTTACTCGGCATCTGCGATCAGTTCAGTGCTTGTCGTTCCTGTTTAGACGTCACAAACACACCCAGCGTTCGCCCAGACACTCCCCCGTTTCTCCAGCCACTCCCGCGTTTTTCCCAGAAACGGTAGCGTTTTTACCCACACACCCATAAAACGGCCTGTTTCCGCCCAGTAACACCCATTTCCTGTCAATCACATTACGATCGCCAGAGCGAAGAAAAAGCTGTGAGTAAAAAACCTAACTTCTTAGCAAATTTACTTGGCGCAGCCGCAGTGCGAACATTGCGCATGCGCACTAAGCGGAAAATCGCTGCGATGCGATAAAAAATACAGAGCGAACAACTCGGAATGAGGGACATTGTGGGATGGAAGGATATTTAACCCGTTTCATATCTTCCTGTTAGTAATATAGACTTATGTTGGGGGTGGAGGGTTTTTTCCATGGTTTAAAAATTATCTTTAATGTTCTTTTCTTTTTTCTAATGTCATCAGAATAACCTTCTTAATGCAGTCTTGCTGCTGCTGAAGGACCTAGACACGGAAGGCTTGGAAATAGTTCAGAGGGCTGCGGAGACCCGGATTCACCAGCTACAGAGGAAAGAGCTCCAGGAGGAGAGATAAACGGTTCCAGTAATCAGCTGCAATCTAGTCCATAATCAAAGCCAAGCATACATCATGATGAATGTTTACGTCGAAGATGAAGAAACTAGGCAAATTTTCTTCACTAAGCACTTCTTCTTTCATGAGAAATCACTGGGAAAATCCAAGTATAATCGCAGCCCTACGTAGGAGCAAATCAGACCGTCCATTAAGCATTTCAGACAAGATAAGGAAATGTATGCAGGTAACGCGCTGCCGTCTCGCTATTTGCAGATGAAATAAATGTATATTTTAGACGCTCATGTTTTTTGTTTTTTTGTTGAAAAAGAATTTTATTAAACAATATAGCTTGTGCCTCGGTGGATCATTACCTATTCATAAATGCTTCTCTCCTGTATAATAGAATTGTTTTCTTCAGCAATAAAATTCCAACATTTAGATAAGGCAAAACAATCTGTCCTGTTATTTATACTGGAAGCGCGATCAGGAATATTTCCTGAAGATCCCAGGTTATGTGTTACACAATGGACTCATCGTGAAGCTTTGCAAAATACATGATGTTATATTTCCAGATGCATGTTCCCTGTCCTGAAAGCATCAGGTCCCACTGACCTGTACGGTACGATGGCTGTAGTGTCTAATACGAGTAATCCAGCAGTAAGTGGTACAGTATGGCCATGTCAGGTCGGGTGTGGTATGGAGGGTCCTCCAAACTTAGGTCGACAGTGTCTAGGTCGACCACTATTGGTCAACAGGTCAAACGGTTGACATGAGGTTTTTGTGGGGGGGTTTTGGTGGCATTTTCTCCGTACAGTGACCGGGAACCCCAATTAGTGCACTGTGTCCCCTCGCTTCGCCATGCTTCAGGCAAGGTGCCTCGTTCTGCGGTAACAGGTTACTATTCTCAATCGTAGTCCACGGGAAAAACTCATATTGAGCTTCTGACCTGTCGACCTAGAACATGTTGACCTAGAGACCCTGTCAACCTAGGAACCCTGTCAACCAATAGTGGTCAACCTGGACATTGTCGACTTAAGTGTGGTCGACATGTGGAGACCGGATACCTTCCAGGTCAGTGGGTTTCTTGGTATAAGTTTGGTCCATTGCACAGCAAATGCTGATGATAATGCCATTGCTTTGTGAGAGTAGTGCTGAGTAGTATAATAGCGCTGTTATTGCTGGATCCAATACAGCTGAGGCCCAAAACTTACATGACCAGCTAAACGTAATAACTGATGTAGCAGGGAATAACACGGAACCCGCAGAGGCTTGTTTTATAAGGCTGTGACCCTTAAATGAATTGTGATGACTATAATTTGCTGCTGTAAAACTATAATCATTGCTTTACATTAAGTGATGAGAGCTGATCCCAACTAATCATAGTATCAATGTTTGTGTTGTTTGCTTTCACTCTTTGTTGTGGTCGCCCTTTATGGCCTTGTTAATTACTTACATCCTCTTCACCCTCTTCCTTGTGATATTCTCACCGCTGCCTACTAAGCACAGAATCCTCATAGTTACCTCTGCAGAGTCCATGTAACAATACTGTAACAATTGCTGTATATATTTCACTGTCTTCACATTTTTATTTTTACATCTGCACGTAGGCCTGAATTTGAAGTGGACACAGCGTCGTCGGTGTCTGGGTGTTTTGGCGGCCGTACGCCTGTGCAAATGCAGTAACACAGCTCGGGTACATCCATGTGTCTGAATGCGGAGGGTCTTAGATGCCCACTCTGAGCATCTATAGACGCTGTAATACCATATGGTGCGCCTTTAGACCACCCCTTCAGGTGCACCGTGGCAGGTGCAGATTTTCCATAGGAGTACGGTCTTCTGAGCGTCTGTGTACGCAGCCACTTCAGCAACACGTCCGTGACACACCCACAATACTCCTATAAGGTGGACAATTATTCCCCGGGCTGAGTAGCCACCTCCCAGTCACCACCTAGGATCGCACCGCACATTTCCAATTGCAAATGTGACAATCGGAGTTCCGGCATCTGCATTATGACAATGTGTCAGGACTCTAATGATGGGTTTTCGACTGCCGGCATCCTGACCGCATCCCATTAATATATCCCGTGCTAAGCCACAGCCAACTCGGTCCAGCCAATTGCTGCCATGACCCCAGTTAGCGCTGCCGTGTCATATGTTTCCCTGGAACTCTTGCCGCCTTTACACAATGATAGGTTGATGTTGAGAAAGAACATTTGCTCCACCCACAGTTCATCTCCCATCTCTCCATTATGTCACCAGCCCGGCAAACTTTGAAACTCGGGTGTAAAAGTAATGTTCTGCCACTTGAAGGCGTTGGCGAGTTCTTGGTGCGTTTGCTTGATCATTTAAAAGGTAGAACACTGACCTGGTTTTGCTTTTAAAATGATTTCCCCTGTAGAATATCAGGCAGACTGGCCGGGATCTCGCTGACGCATGCACATCGCAGGCTGTTACATTTACCCCTGTGCTGCTCTTTGTAATGTTGCCATATCGGAGCAGCCACCACAGGGAATAACCTACAGTTCATGTGCACATTAACGCTCATCTCATAAAGTATAATATATAATGCATATAAAGCTGCTGCAGTACAGGAACAACAATTTCACATAAAACAAGGTAAATAAGAGGTTGAAAAGTTCACGCTTGGAACAAATGTATCAATTTGATACATGTTAAAAGTACCAACGCTATAATATCGGAGCCACATTGCGGCAGATGTCACTCTCACTCAATCTCGTCTTGCAGCAAAGTGTGTGGGATTTCAGTGCAAATGTTTGTAAACACCAAAAACACATAACATTTACGGTGCCGGAAACTTAAACTAAATTGTGGGGTGCTAAGGTGAATCAGGTTCGTGTGATCAGAGCGGCAGACCTGCTTTACCCCTCAGACACAATGACAAAACACAAATATTCAGGATCCAACTCCATTTTATTATTCTTGCAAAATTAACAAGTGGCAGGTAAGCAGGTAACTGGTGCACAATTGAAACAGGCTGGTTATGGCTCCTAAATAACAGTCTCAGGTAACCAGCGTTAGTAATACAGGTGGCAGATAAGCAGGTAACTGGCGCACAATTGAAGCAGGCTGGTTATGGCTTCTAAATAACAGTTACCAGCATAACTCAATTGCAGGTAAGCACATTCACATTGACTACTAAACTGCTGGGCGGAGCTTGCATGAAAGAACTATAGATACCAGCATAACTCAATTGCAGATAAGCACATTCACATTGACTATTAAACTGCTGGGCGGAGCTTGCATGAAAGAACTATAGATACCAGCATAACTCAATTGCAGATAAGCACATTCACATTGACTATTAAACTGCTGGGCGGAGCTTGCATGAAAGAACTATAGATACCAGCATAACTCAATTGCAGATAAGCACATTCACATTGACTATTAAACTGCTGGGCGGAGCTTGCATGAAAGAACTATAGATACCAGCATAACTCAATTGCAGATAAGCACATTCACATTGACTATTAAACTGCTGGGCGGAGCTTGCATGAAAGAACTATAGATCAACCCCTCTCACCAACAGAGGGGGTGCCTGCCTACCCCTGTTTGTACCTAAGCAGGGGCACAGCTACCGTGGGGTGCCCTTCCCTATAATTTAACTTAGCTTGTGGGGCACTAGGAAGGAGAGCCTACCCCTATTTAAATATGTCTACTGCGGGACACTGCTAAGGGGAGTCTACCCCCTTTTTAAATAAAATGTTCCCCATTTGCAGAGTCTTGCAGCGGAGGGCATTAGCATGGCAGAGTATGGCAGCAGAAGGGTTGTAGCTGGTTCTCACCCCTAGCTGCGGCACTTCTGCCACCTTCGATCGCCTCGGTCTTCGGCGCCACCTGGGATGCAGAGCACCGCACCGGGGATACGCCCTTGATGCAGCCGCTGACACAGGATTCCTTTTCCGTTCCGGTCCTGGTCTTTTCCCCACCGCTGGTCTGCGCTGTCCTCCGCACTTCAGGCTCTTCCATCCGGGATCCTCCTCTTCTACGCCGTCCGTCTCAGCACGCTTGGGTCTTCTCGGGTCCTCGCCGCACTCCAGCCACCAGGGGTCCTCTTCCCGCTGACTCCGGTCCGCGCCACTGGTCACGGGATCCTCTCCTCCGTACCGCACTTCCGCCGTCCGTCTGCGCCGTCATCACTCCACAGCCAGGGGTCCTCGCCGGGGTCTTCTTTGCAGGGTCGTCCTCCATGATGCCTGCTCTCTCACCAGATGCCGCTCCTTGGAATCCAGGGGACGGATGTCATCACTGCTCTGCTGGACAGGCTGCGGTTCCTCCGGCCCAGCGCTCCAGTCTCTCGGCAGCGGCGGCTCTTCTCCGCGCTCCATCCCCGCTGGCACTGACGCGGCCAGCTCTTCTCCTCAGGCAGGGTCTCCGGCATTCTCCTGGCACTGATGCTGTGATCGCTGGTTCTCCCCTCGGCTTCTTCTCTGCGCAGATGGCCCTCAGACACTGGCAGGCGGCTCTGGACACTACATGGCTTTACTTCCCCAGGTACATATTCCCATTCCTCCAGGGTCTCCTCCTGTGCTGTGAGGCTTCTTTTAAAGGTACTGGTGCTCCTCCACCTCCCCTCTCCTCTATGACGACTGGCTCCCGGGGACCCAGCAACAGACCACCCCCTGGTCACTCTGCCCTACAACCCAGGGGACCCAATCAGCTGGGGACCTGTTTCCCGGACTTTTTATCTTGCTGGGTAAGAGGTGACAGGACCAGAGAATTGGCGGCAAAATCCCTGTCCCAATCTGACAGGGAACATCACAGTTCAGCCCACGATCTACTGTGGGACTTGTAGTTCCACAATGTAAACATAATAAAAAAAACAAGGAGGTCCCTATTTTTTAAATAACTTCAGGGTATTACATGTTCCTAAAACAAATGGGTACCAAATTAGTGGGACTTTGCATTTTTTAGGTAATAATGATTCAGTACTATTGGCTTTGTCTAATGTGCTTTATATTAAAATTATTGCAATTTGTTTAAAGTGGATGCAGTTCAAATGCGGCCGGACGGGATCCTGGTGGGCAAAATACAGATGGCATAAGCACGGTGTTGAAATACCGATGGGTGTCAGGATCCCGGTGTCAAAATACATACGCCAGGAATCCCGATTGTTCTTTCAGAAGGACACGTTTGCGTCCTGCCGCTGTGGGTGGGAGGTAAGGTTTAGGGTGCAGGGACGGGAAGGGTTAATTAACGGGGACAAGGGGTTAGGGTTAGGTAGCGGGGAAGGGAGGGTTAGGCACCACCGGGGAGGGTTAGGTTTAGGCACCCACAAGGGAGGTTTAGGGTACTTTCTGGGGAGGTGGCCGTCGGGATGACGCTGTCGGTGTTCTGACCGCTGGGATCCTGTCCGTCGGGCTACCATACTGAATCCGTCTAAAGAATGACAACAGCTCCATTTCAGTATCTACACTATGTAAAAGTGATTGGACTCTGACAGCAGATCAATGAGATGTTATTGACGTCAGTTCTCTATAGATCCACCACGTGCAGTGATTACTGCAGACACACTTCTTGGAAGACTGTCCACAAGTTCCCGGACAACAGCGGGTGGTGTGATTTGCCATTCCGTCTTTAGCACAGTGACTCTGAAGAAGGTTGAGTCAGCCTAGAATGCAACCATCGCTCCAATTCATTCCACAGGTTCTCAATGGGGTTAAGGTCTGGACTCTGAGCTGGCCAGTCCATCCGGGTTACCGTATGTTCAGTCCATCATCTCTGGAAACATGACATCGCAGTCCATCCGGGTTACCGTATGTTCAGTCCATCATCTCTGGAAACATGGCATCGCAGTCCATCCGGGTTACCGTATGTTCAGTCCATCATCTCTGGAAACATGACATCGCAGTCCATCCGTGTTACCGTATGTTCAGTCCATCATCTCTGGAAACATGACATCGCAGTCCATCCGGGTTACCGTATGTTCAGTCCATCATCTCTGGAAACATGGCATCGCAGTCCATCCGGGTTACCGTATGTTCAGTCCATCATCTCTGGAAACATGACATCGCAGTCCATCCGTGTTACCGTATGTTCAGTCCATCATCTCTGGAAACATGACATCGCAGTCCATCCGGGTTACCGTATGTTCAGTCCATCATCTCTGGAAACATGGCATCGCAGTCCATCCGGGTTACCGTATGTTCAGTCCATCATCTCTGGAAACATGACATCGCAGTCCATCCGTGTTACCGTATGTTCAGTCCATCATCTCTGGAAACATGACATCGCAGTCCATCCGGGTTACCGTATGTTCAGTCCATCATCTCTGGAAACATGACATCGCAGTCCATCCGTGTTACCGTATGTTCAGTCCATCATCTCTGGAAACATGGCATCGCAGTCCATCCGGGTTACCGTATGTTCAGTCTAGCGTCATCCCTGGAAACATGACAGCGAGTGCATTGTGCATAGGCTGATAAATCCATTATCATAACACACAGGTTACACTGTAAGTCATTGAACTATTCTTAGTCTGGTCACGACATCCATCCATTGAAGAACCCAACAGATTACCAGACTGTATGTACTTACTGCATCTGTAACTCATCTCCTCTTCCTCGGGTTGCGCCACAGTACTCATCTCCTCTTCCCCGGGTTGCGCCACAGTACTCATCTCCTCTTCCCCGGGTTGCGCCACAGTACTCATCCCCTCTTCCCCAGGTTGCGCCACAGTACTCATCCCCTCTTCCCCGGGTTGCGCCACAGTACTCATCCCCTCTTCCCCAGGTTGCGCCACAGTACTCATCCCCTCTTCCCCGGGTTGCGCCACAGTACTCATCTCCTCTTCCTCGGGTTGCGCCACAGTACTCATCTCCTCTTCCCCGGGTTGCGCCACAGTACTCATCCCCTCTTCCCCAGGTTGCGCCACAGTACTCATCCCCTCTTCCCCAGGTTGCGCCACAGTACTCATCCCCTCTTCCCCAGGTTGCGCCACAGTACTCATCCCCTCTTCCCCAGGTTGCGCCACAGTACTCATCCCCTCTTCCCCGGGTTGCGCCACAGTACTCATCCCCTATTCCTCGGGTAGCGTAACAGTACTCATCCCCTATTCTTCGGGTAGCGCAAAGTACTCATCCCCTATTCCTCGGGTAGCGTAACAGTACTCATCCCCTATTCTTCGGGTAGCGCAAAGTACTCCTCCCCTATTCCTCGGTTTGCGCAACAGTACTCATCCCCTACTCCTCGGGTTGCGCAACAGTACTCATCCCCTATTCCTTGGGTTGCGCAACAGTACTCATCCCCTATTCCTCGGGTAGTGCAAAGTACTCATCCCCTATTCCTCGGGTAGCGCAACAGTACTCATACCCTATTCCTCGGGTTGCGCAACAGTACTCATCCCTTATTCCTTGGGTTGCGCCACAGTACTCATCCCCTATTCCTCGGGTTGCACCACAGTACTCATCCCCTCTTCCCCGGGTTGCGCCACAGTACTCATCTCCTCTTCCCCGGGTTGCGCCACAGTACTCATCCCCTCTTCCCCGGGTTGCGCCACAGTACTCATCCCCTATTCCTCAGGTTGCGCCACAGTACTCATCCCCTATTCCTCAGGTTGCGCCACAGTACTCATCCCCTATTCCTCGGGTTGCACCACAGTACTCATCCCCTCTTCCCCGGGTTGCGCCACAGTACTCATCCCCTATTCCTCAGGTTGCGCCACAGTACTCATCTCCTCTTCCCCGGGTTGCGCCACAGTACTCATCCCCTCTTCCCCGGGTTGCGCCACAGTACTCATCTCCTATTCCTCGGGTTGCACCACAGTACTCATCCCCTCTTCCCCGGGTTGCGCCACAGTACTCATCCCCTATTCCTCAGGTTGCGCCACAGTACTCATCTCCTATTCCTCGGGTTGCACAACAGTACTCATCCCCTATTCCTCGGGTAGCGCAAAGTACTCATCCCCTATTCCTCGGGTAGCGTAACAGTACTCATCCCCTATTACTCGGGTAGCGCAACAGTACTCATCTCCTCTTCCCCGGGTTGCGCCACAGTACTCATCCCCTCTTCCCCAGGTTGCGCCACAGTACTCATCCCCTCTTCCCCAGGTTGTGCCACAGTACTCATCCCCTCTTCCCCAGGTTGCGCCACAGTACTCATCCCCTCTTCCCCAGGTTGCGCCACAGTACTCATCCCCTCTTCCCCGGGTTGCGCCACAGTACTCATCCCCTATTCCTCGGGTAGCGTAACAGTACTCATCCCCTATTCTTCGGGTAGCGCAAAGTACTCATCCCCTATTCCTCGGGTAGCGTAACAGTACTCATCCCCTATTCTTCGGGTAGCGCAAAGTACTCCTCCCCTATTCCTCGGTTTGCGCAACAGTACTCATCCCCTACTCCTCGGGTTGCGCAACAGTACTCATCCCCTATTCCTTGGGTTGCGCAACAGTACTCATCCCCTATTCCTCGGGTAGTGCAAAGTACTCATCCCCTATTCCTCGGGTAGCGCAACAGTACTCATACCCTATTCCTCGGGTTGCGCAACAGTACTCATCCCTTATTCCTTGGGTTGCGCCACAGTACTCATCCCCTATTCCTCGGGTTGCACCACAGTACTCATCCCCTCTTCCCCGGGTTGCGCCACAGTACTCATCTCCTCTTCCCCGGGTTGCGCCACAGTACTCATCCCCTCTTCCCCGGGTTGCGCCACAGTACTCATCCCCTATTCCTCAGGTTGCGCCACAGTACTCATCCCCTATTCCTCAGGTTGCGCCACAGTACTCATCCCCTATTCCTCGGGTTGCACCACAGTACTCATCCCCTCTTCCCCGGGTTGCGCCACAGTACTCATCCCCTATTCCTCAGGTTGCGCCACAGTACTCATCTCCTCTTCCCCGGGTTGCGCCACAGTACTCATCCCCTCTTCCCCGGGTTGCGCCACAGTACTCATCTCCTATTCCTCGGGTTGCACCACAGTACTCATCCCCTCTTCCCCGGGTTGCGCCACAGTACTCATCTCCTATTCCTCGGGTTGCACCACAGTACTCATCCCCTCTTCCCCGGGTTGCGCCACAGTACTCATCCCCTATTCCTCAGGTTGCGCCACAGTACTCATCTCCTATTCCTCGGGTTGCACAACAGTACTCATCCCCTATTCCTCGGGTAGCGCAAAGTACTCATCCCCTATTCCTCGGGTAGCGTAACAGTACTCATCCCCTATTACTCGGGTAGCGCAACAGTACTCATCCCCTATTCCTCGGGTTGCGCCACAGTACTCATCCCCTATTCCTCGGGTTGCGCCACAGTACTCATCCCCTATTCCTCGGGTTGCGCAACAGTACTCCTCCCCTATTCCTCGGGTAGCGTAACAGTACTCATCCCCTATTCCTCAGGTTGCGCCACAGTACGCATCCCCTATTTCTCGGGTAGCGTAACAGTACTCATCCCCTATTCCTCAGGTTGCGCCACAGTACTCATCCCCTATTCCTCGGGTAGCGTAACAGTACTCATCCCCTATTCCTCAGGTTGCGCCACAGTACTCATCCCCTATTCCTCAGGTTGCACCACAGTACTCATCTCCTATTCCTCGGGTAGCGTAACAGTACTCATCCCCTATTCCTCGGGTAGCGTAACAGTACTCATCCCCTATTCCTCGGGTTGCGCCACGGTACTCATCCCCTCTTCCCCGGGTTGCGCCACAGTACTCATCCCCTCTTCCCCAGGTTGCGCCACAGTACTCATCTCCTATTCCTCGGGTAGCGTAACAGTACTCATCCCCTATTCCTCGGGTTGCGCCACGGTACTCATCTCCTCTTCCCCGGGTTGCGCCACAGTACTCATCCCCTCTTCCCCAGGTTGCGCCACAGTACTCATCCCCTCTTCCCCGGGTTGCGCCACAGTACTCATCCCCTCTTCCCCAGGTTGCGCCACAGTACTCATCCCCTCTTCCCCGGGTTGCGCCACAGTACTCATCTCCTCTTCCTCGGGTTGCGCCACAGTACTCATCTCCTCTTCCCCGGGTTGCGCCACAGTACTCATCCCCTCTTCCCCAGGTTGCGCCACAGTACTCATCCCCTCTTCCCCAGGTTGCGCCACAGTACTCATCTCCTCTTCCCCAGGTTGCGCCACAGTACTCATCCCCTCTTCCCCAGGTTGCGCCACAGTACTCATCCCCTCTTCCCCGGGTTGCGCCACAGTACTCATCTCCTCTTACCCGGGTTGCGCCACAGTACTCATCTCCTCTTCCCCAGGTTGCGCCACAGTACTCATCCCCTCTTCCCCGGGTTGCGCCACAGTACTCATCCCCTATTCCTCGGGTAGCGTAACAGTACTCATCCCCTATTCTTCGGGTAGCGCAAAGTACTCATCCCCTATTCCTCGGGTAGCGTAACAGTACTCATCCCCTATTCTTCCGGTAGCGCAAAGTACTCCTCCCCTATTCCTCGGTTTGCGCAACAGTACTCATCCCCTACTCCTCGGGTTGCGCAACAGTACTCATCCCCTATTCCTTGGGTTGCGCAACAGTACTCATCCCCTATTCCTCGGGTAGTGCAAAGTACTCATCCCCTATTCCTCGGGTAGCGCAACAGTACTCATACCCTATTCCTCGGGTTGCGCAACAGTACTCATCCCTTATTCCTTGGGTTGCGCCACAGTACTCATCCCCTATTCCTCGGGTTGCACCACAGTACTCATCCCCTCTTCCCCGGGTTGCGCCACAGTACTCATCTCCTCTTCCCCGGGTTGCGCCACAGTACTCATCCCCTCTTCCCCGGGTTGCGCCACAGTACTCATCCCCTATTCCTCAGGTTGCGCCACAGTACTCATCCCCTATTCCTCGGGTTGCACCACAGTACTCATCCCCTCTTCCCCGGGTTGCGCCACAGTACTCATCCCCTATTCCTCAGGTTGCGCCACAGTACTCATCTCCTCTTCCCCGGGTTGCGCCACAGTACTCATCTCCTCTTCCCCGGGTTGCGCCACAGTACTCATCCCCTATTCCTCAGGTTGCGCCACAGTACTCATCTCCTATTCCTCGGGTTGCACAACAGTACTCATCCCCTATTCCTCAGGTTGCGCCACAGTACTCATCTCCTCTTCCCCGGGTTGCGCCACAGTACTCATCTCCTATTCCTCAGGTTGCGCCACAGTACTCATCTCCTATTCCTCGGGTTGCACAACAGTACTCATCCCCTCTTCCCCGGGTTGCGCCACAGTACTCATCCCCTATTCCTCAGGTTGCGCCACAGTACTCATCTCCTATTCCTCGGGTTGCACAACAGTACTCATCCCCTATTCCTCGGGTAGCGTAACAGTACTCATCCCCTATTACTCGGGTAGCGCAACAGTACTCATCCCCTATTCCTCGGGTTGCGCCACAGTACTCCTCCCCTATTCCTCGGGTAGCGTAACAGTACTCATCCCCTATTCCTCAGGTTGCGCCACAGTACTCATCCCCTATTCCTCGGGTTGCGCAACAGTACTCCTCCCCTATTCCTCGGGTAGCGTAACAGTACTCATCCCCTATTCCTCAGGTTGCGCCACAGTACTCATCCCCTATTCCTCAGGTTGCGCCACAGTACTCATCCCCTATTCCTCGGGTAGCGTAACAGTACTCATCCCCTATTCCTCGGGTAGCGCAACAGTACTCATCCCCTATTCCTCGGGTTGCGCCACGGTACTCATCCCCTCTTCCTCGGTTTGGTGGTCCAGGACCACAACAAATTATTTACGGTCAAAGTGGCAGGCAAAACCACTGCTCGTGGCTGCCAATTATAAGATATGTGGACAGTTAGAACCATAACTTATGTTCACCACCACATAACTGAACCTAAGGGCGACAGGTAAACACAATTTACTTAAAAAATACATATATAAAATTATCAATAAGAAACTTTTTGACTATGGGTGCCTTGGAAAAATACTGATTCTTTAAGATTCAAGAAAGTTTGGGAACCGCTGCCCTATTGTGTTAAGCCGCTATCTTTGCCCCATGTGTCTGTGATACTAGTGTAACAGGTTGCCTGTCATTGTGCGATCCCCGCTCTAGCACCAACCACAGGTAATTATTGTTTACAAATATAATTTATCTTTGGTGCACTACAGACTGCTTGAAAGGTTGGACTTGCTTGTGCGTCTAGTACTACAAGCTACAGAATACCAGTGTCTGCCAGGGCATGCTGCCACTTGAGCAACCCCAAGTGCCTAGCATCCATATCCTGGTGAGACCTTATTTAGTCAAAATACCGACTCCGGAATCCCGGCAACAGAATCCCAACCGAGTGTTTTCCGGAACGCCGGACAGGTAAGTTGCAGGGGGCGGGTTATGGTTAGGCTGCGGGGAGTGGGTGTAAGGGCCAGGCACCTCCAGTTAGGGTTATACTGTGGGGGAGGGAAGGTTAGGTTTAGACTGCAGGAAGCAGGGGTTAGGTTTAGGCGGGTGTGGTTCATAGGGTCGACCACACTTAGGGCGACCGTGTCTAGATGTTAGGTTCCTGGTGCTCAGAACAAGGGAGATGTTGCATAGTGAGTCTTGAGCACCAGAACGTGACGCTGAAATAAGGTGTGGTGTGGAAATAGCCCCTAGCACCCTACCTCCGTTGTTTTACCCGTGTGGTCAGTTCACACCTGAGTTACTATGGTTTCTTGGGCCCACGGCAGCCGTGTTTGAAGGGCGGATTATGTCTGCCCAACTCCGATGCCCCCAGGTCTTAGCGTGAGACAAGGTGTGAACCGAGACAGGATAATAACAAGGGGACCTCTGACTAAAACAACAGAAAGCTAGGGGCTACTAACTACCCTAAAACTAAATATATGTGCGGCACGCCGCCAAAGGAAAAGAACAACAAAGGAAATGCTGTCCACACGCCGACACAATACTTTTGTGTACCGGCGGTGACAGCATAAGCAGAACCCTCTGCAAAACACCAGTAACTAAATATAACTAAAGAATACTGCGGCCTAGGCCGATGGACGCGGAAAAGCCGCTACTCGCAGAACCGGTACAAATGCTGGCAAACAGACAGGAACCCCCAATGTAGCCGACACAGACTCTCAGAACCGGAGGACTGGCAGAATCCCAAACGACAGACCGGTGGACACCAAGAAGCTAGATACTCGACCAGGCACAGACAAAGCCACAGGTCTTCTGGACAGGAACACTTCACGGCAGGACACGGGAACCGACACAGGAACTGACACAGGAATCGACACAGGAAGCAGCTAGACAGACACTTCTAGACAGGAGCTCAGGAACTGGCAGGGACTAGCTCAGAACTCAAGAAGTCTGGAAAACTGGACATATCACCAGCGTCTGTGAATTGCACTGAGCCAGCATAACAGAGAGTCTTAATTAATTATGTTGTGCAGCTGCCCTGCTGCACAACTGAGAGGTGCAATCAACAGACAGGTGAGGCTGAACACATGGGAACAAGCTGCAATCACACAGACTCACCACTGGCAGCAAACAAGAATCTTCTTAAACCAGAGCAACGGGAAATCCTGGCCTGCAAGACTACTTATAAACATAAAATACATAACCAAAAATGCAAAACAGGAATGAGCCACAGCCGTGGCTCATAACACTAGGTCGACCACTCTTTGTTGACAGTGACTACGTCGACACCTAAAATAGGTCGACACAAGCATTGGGTTGACCTGAACAAGGTCAACATGACAAAAGGTCGACATGAGGCATTTAAAAAAAAATGGTGTTGTTTTCTTCGTAGAGTGGCCGGGAACCCCAATTAGTGCACCGTGTCCCCTCGCATGGATCTTTCGGGCAAGGCACCTCACTGCGCTCGCCACAGGTTACCATTCCCAATCATATTCCACGTGTTCGTAAAGTATGAAAAAGTTCAAAAAATTAAAATTGTGAAAAACTCATGTCGACCTTTTGTCATGTCGACCAATAGTGGTCGACTTAATGACTGTCGACCTAAGAGGCCGGATGCCAGCTTAGGCACCACCAGGGTTACCTTTCCCCTGTCGGGATTCGGAACATCGGAGTGGCGCGGTCGCCATTTTGGCCGCCGACATTCCAAGAGGGAGTCCTCTTTGGTCAATCTTGGCCATAACGGTATGTAAAAAATAAAATACTCCCTGACACACATAGATAATAAGTGGTGTATCACTTCTGCTAATACAGTGCGGTTTTCCTGAATCCTCAGTGAGACCATGGCCTATCCCTCCGGTAATGCATTGACGTGATAGGCTTAAAGTGGTCCTGGTGAGGTGGTGGAACTCTTGGAGGAGGACCATGGAGGCACCAGGACCTGAGAAAGGAGTAGGTGGCTGCAGCTCATCAGCAACACTAGTGCCCCCTGTATCATTGATTGACGCAGATGATGGGGTGGGCTTTTCTGTTGGAATTACTGTGCAGGGCAATGGAGGAGGTGGAACTAGTTCCCCCTACCATTACAGGTGGTGGAACTCAGTTCCACCTCGTTCCCCCCCACTTTAACCCCTGGACGTGAAGGAATAATAGAATACCAAATAAAGTTTCCACGTATTGCCCCCTTCACGGCTGAGTGTGATTACTGTATGTGCTGGAATTAATGCAGCGGTAGTATCTGCCTCCGTTGTACTACAGAAGACCTTTTAGGAGACATGTCATTTATTAACATCCTTCTCAAAGAAATGATGAATGACTCCGTAATTAAATTACTTTGTCAATATCACACTCGCATAATTTTGCGGAAGGAAATTGATTCTTCCATCCCTAAAGGTTCTGCAGCTTACAGATAAACATCTCGCAGTAATTTGTTTCAATAATCAGCTAGTACGCTATTTCCCTTGTCATGGTAAATGGACCTTAAAGCCAATCTCCTAATTGACCAGAAAAAATAAAATAATATATTGGTAGGTTATTAGGTGCAAAAAGAACAGTCTATATTAAGATTAACTGTGTTTTTATTGGAGTGGAACATTTGTGTGTGTGTGTGTGTGGGGGGGGGGGGTTATATTTACAGTAACATATAATTAATTAACGATGTGCAGGGAATATTTTACTTTAATGTTTTACAGATAATCAAAGAGCATATTCTCCAAATAAACCCTCATCTCTCTGTGGCCTAGAATTCCTTAGTGATCATCATAGGGGGTCATTCCGAGTTGATCGCACGCTGCAACTTTTTGCAGCCCGTGCTATCAACTGGACCAGGCATGTCCAAACTGCGGCCCTCCAGCTGTTGAGAAACTACACATCCCAGCATGCCCTGACTCAGCTTTAGCATTCTCCGACAGCAAAACTGTGTCAGGGGATGCTGGGATATGTAGTTTCACAACAGCTGGAGGGCCGCAGTTTGGACATGACTGAACTAGACGCTGCCTATGGGGGAGTGTATTTTTGCATAGCAAGGATGCGATCGCTTGTGCAGCGCAAAAAAAAAGTTTTGTGTGGAACAAGACCAGAGTAACAGTTACTTACCCTGTGCGATCAATCTGGCGTTGCAGGTCCCGGAATTGACATCAGACATGTGCCCTCCAAGCGTCTGGACACGCCTGCATTCGGCGCACTACTCCCAGAAAATGGTCAGTTGACACCCACAAACGCCCTCTTCTTGTCAATCTCTTTGCGCTCGGCTGTGCAAATGGATTCTTCGTTAAATCCATCGCCCAGCAACGATCCGCTTTGTAGCCGTACGACGCGCCTGCACATTGCGGTGCATACGCATGCGCAGTAGTAACCTGTTCGCTGCGTTGATGACCCCCATATTACTTTCTCGGCGCAGGTAAAAATCTATATGCAGATCTAGTAAACAGTGGCAGCTAGGGGTTACATTAAAAGGCAGGAATTGTTTTAGGCTTTGCCACTGTCAGACTTCCGTTGGGCTTATATTCAATGACGGAAATCTTGTTCAAAGTTTCTGCTCAATAGTTACTTGTTTCTATGCTTAGGGTTAATATTTATATTAGTGACTAGGTGATTCATCGCGCCCTACGGGCGCTCTTCACATCGTCGCAAGGGGCTACGCCCCCTTAACCCCTGCACGCCTTTCTGGTGTTCAATATTTGTATTATATGGAGAATTACCAGCATTCCTAGTTTTGTTAGTGATTAAATATTGCACAACAAAAGGGCATGCGATGGTGAAGAGGGCGTAGCCCCTTGCGACGGCGTGAACAGTGGCTGCAGGGCACGATGTACAGAATGTAGGTGTAAGTTCAGTGTGGGAATGGAGGGGCTTGAAGAGAGGGTGGGTGCAGTGAGGTGGAGGTGCCTCTCCGTGCAGCTGATCACCCCTGATTCAGGGACTCACTGGTAGCGGCTGCGGATGGTGTCCAAGGTGCTGCGTGTGGTGGAGAGGTGGGCTGTGGATGTTGGAGGGTGCCACAGTAGCGTCCGTCACATTACACCGCACAGTAGCGTCCGTCACGTTACACCGCACAGTAGCGTCCGTCACATTACACCGCACAGTAGCGTCCGTCACATTACTCCGCACAGTAGCATCCGTCAGTCACATTACACTGCACAGTAGCGTCCGTCACATTACACTGCACAGTAGCGTCCGTCACATTACACCGCACAGTAGCGTCCGTCACATTACACCGCACAGTAGCGTCCGTCACATTACACCGCACAGTAGCGTCCGTCACATTACACCGCACAGTAGCGTCCGTCACGTTACACCGCACAGTAGCGTCCGTCACGTTACACCGCACAGTAGCGTCCGTCACGTTACACAGCACAGTAGCGTCCGTCACGTTACACAGCACAGTAGCGTCCGTCACGTTACACCGCACAGTAGCGTCCGTCACATTACACCGCACAGTAGCGTCCGTCACATTACACCGCACAGTAACGTCCGTCACATTACACCGCACAGTAGCGTCCCTTACATTACACCGTACAGTTGCATCCATCACGTTACACCGCACAGTAGCATCCATCACGTTACACAGCACAGTAGCGTCCGTCACGTTACACCGCACAGTAGCATCCATCACGTTACACAGCACAGTACCGTCCCTTACATTACACAGGAGGGGAGAGAGAAAAAGAGAAGGGGGTGGGGGAGAGAGAGAGAGAGAGAGAGGAGGGTGAGAGAGTGAAGGGGCGGAGTGAGAGAGGGGGTAGAGAGAGAGAGAGAGAGAGAGAGAGAGGGGGGGTGAGAGAGTGAAGGGGGGGGTGAGAGAGGGGGTAGAGAGAGAGAGAGAGAGAGAGAGAGAGAGGGGGGTGAGAGAGTGAAGGGGGGGTGGGTGAGAGAGAGGGGAGAGAGATCTTCTCTGGCATGGTCCCAGCTCCCTGTCCCTCCTGCAGCTCTTTGAATTTGTGTCCCACAGCAGGTCATCTCATGTTCCCTTCCCCCAGACCCCTCTAACCTGTGTCTAGTCAGTGTGAGCCACGGGAGTGGAGGGCCGGGCAGAGGGGGACTGTCATCATGGAGCTGCTGGGAGCCGCGGCGTGTGGCCAGACATACAGGCAGGCAGGCAGGAGAGGAGGGCTGGGCAGAGGAGGCACATCACGGTTGAGCCGCCGGGATCTGGCGGGCGGGCGCCGGCGCGCTGTACAGTGAGTGAAGGTGACTCACTCACTGAGCAGCGGTTCCCTCCACTGACCGGCGCTCTACGCGGCTTGCAAAGCCCGCGTACGCGTTGCGCCGGCCAGAGCACACGGGGAAGGCAGCTTCTCCGCTGCAGTGCTAATACAGCGCAGGCAGCGCTGAAGCTTCGGCACAGGTTGTGGGTCCAGGTGAATGGCGCCTCTCTCATGATTTGGGGGGAGCGAGTTGCCCCCCTGCCCCCCACCCCAGTACCCGCCGTGCGCAGGAGCCAGGAGGAGCGTGCCGGGACGGGAAATTACCTGCCCTGCATCCAGCGCAGCTATCTCCTGATTCTGCCCTGCATCCGCTCCTCGATCTGTGACTCCACCCAGATCTGTGACTCCGCCCAGCGTTACGGGCAGGCACAGAGTCACAGATGTAGGCAAATATATAGGAGATGAGCGGGTTCGGTTCCTCGGAAACCGAACCCCCCCGAACTTCACCCATTTTACACGGGTCCAATGCATACTCGGATTCTCCCGTATGGCTCGGGTAACCCGAGTGCGCCCGAACGTCATCATCCCGCTGTCGGATTCTCGCGAGATTCGGATTCTATATAAGCAGCCGCGCGTCGCCGCCATTTTCACTCGTGCATTGGAAATGTTAGGGAGAGGACGTGGTTGGCGTCCTCTCCGTTTATTAATAATATTTGTGCTTATTGCTTAATTGTGGGGACTGGGGACCAGCAGTATTATATAGGAGGAGTACAGTGCAGAGTTTTGCTGACCAGTGACCACCAGTATACGTTCTCTGCCTGAAAAACACTCCAGTGTGCTGCATATATCTGTGCTCACACTGCTTTATTGTGGGGACTGGGGACCACCAGTATATTACATAGGAGGAGTACAGTGCAGAGTTTTGCTGACAGTGACCACCAGTATACATAGCAGTACGGTACGGGCAGTACGGTACGGAAGGCCACTGCTCTACCTACCTCTGTGTCGTCAAGTATACTATCCATCCATACCTGTGGTGCATTTCAGTTGTGCACAGTATATATAGTAGTAGGCCATTGCTATTGATACTGGCATATAATTCCACACATTAAAAAATGGAGAACAAAAATGTGGAGGTTAAAATAGGGAAAGATCAAGATGCATTTCCACCTCGTGCTGAAGCTGCTGCCACTAGTCATGGCCGAGACAATGAAATGCCATCAACGTCGTCTGCCAAGGCCGATGCCCAATGTCATGGTAGAGAGCATGTAAAATCCAAAAAACAAAAGTTCAGTAAAATGACCCAAAAATCAAAATTGAAAGCGTCTGATGAGAAGCGTAAACTTACCAAAATGCCATTTACGGCACGGAGTGGCAAGGAACGGCTGAGGCCCTGGCCTATGTTCATGGCTAGTGGTTCAGCTTCACATGAGGATGGAAGCACTCATCCTCTCGCTAGAAAACTGTAGTGCCACTTAGTGATGAGCGGGTTCGGTTTCTCGGAAACCGAACCCCCCCGAACTTCACGCTTTTTACACGGGTCCGAGGCAGACTCGGATCTTCCCGCCTTGCTCGGCTAACCCGAGCGCGCCCGAACGTCATCATCCCGCTGTCGGATTCTCGCGAGGCTCGTATTCTATCGCGAGACTCGGATTCTATATAAGGAGCCGCGCGTCGCCGCCATTTTCACACGTGCATTGAGATTGATAGGGAGAGGACGTGGCTGGCGTCCTCTCCGTTTAGAGTAGACTAGAGAGTAGTAGAGAGTAGAGACACTTGATTTACTAATTTTGGGGAGCATATTAGGACGGAGTACTACTTGCTGATAGTGTGACCAGTGACCACCAGTTTAATTAATCCGTTCTCTGCCTGAAAAAAAACGATACACAGTGTGACACAGTCACATACCATATCTGTGCTCAGCCTCAGTGTGCCATCAGTGTGCTGCATCATCTATGTAATACTGTATATCTGACTGTGCTGAGTGCTCACTGCTCACACAGCTTAATTGTGGGGGAGACTGGGGAGCAGTTATAGCAGGAGTACATATTTTAACAGTGCACACTTTTGCTGCCAGAGTGCCACTGCCAGTGTGACTGACCAGTGACCACTGACCACCAGTATATTGTGATTGTCTGCCTGAAAAAGTTAAACACTCGTCGTGTGGTGTTTTTATTCTATAAACGCATTCTGCTGACAGTGTCCAGCAGGTCCGTCATTATATAATATATACCTGTCCGGCTGCAGTAGTGATATATATATATTTTTTATATCATTATCATCCAGTCTATATTAGCACTGCAGCAGACGCAGTACGGTAGTCCACGGCTGTAGCTACCTCTGTGGCGGCAGTCGCTCGTCCATCCATAATTGTATACCACCTACCCGTGGTGTTTTTTTTTTTCTATCTTCTTGATACTAGTAGCTTACTTTAGGAGTCTGCAGTGCTGAGCTGACAGTGTCCAGCAGGTCCGTCATTATATAATATATACCTGTCCGGCTGCAGTAGTGATATATATATATTTTTTTTATATCATTATCATCCAGTCTATATTAGCAGCAGACGCAGTACGGTAGTCCACGGCTGTAGCTACCTCTGTGTCGGCAGTCGCTAGTCCATCCATAATTGTATACCACCTACCTGTGGTGTTTTTTTTTTTCTATCTTCTTGATACTACTAGTAGCTTACTTTAGGAGTCTGCAGTGCTGAGCTGACAGTGTCCAGCAGGTCCGTCATTATATAATATATACCTGTCCGGCTGCAGTAGTGATATATATATATATATATTTTTTATATCATTATCATCCAGTCTATATTAGCAGCAGACGCAGTACGGTAGTCCACGGCTGTAGCTACCTCTGTGTCGGCAGTCGCTAGTCCATCCATAATTGTATACCACCTACCTGTGGTGTTTTTTTTTTTTCTATCTTCTTGATACTACTAGTAGCTTACTTTAGGAGTCTGCAGTGCTGAGCTGACAGTGTCCAGCAGGTCCGTCATTATATAATATATACCTGTCCGGCTGCAGTAGTGATATATATATATTTTATATCTCATTATCATCCAGTCTATATTAGCAGCAGACGCAGTACGGCAGTCCACGGCTGTAGCTACCTCTGTGTTGGCAGTCGCTAGTCAATCCATAATTGTATACCACCTACCTGTGGTGTTTTTTTTTTTCTATCTTCTTGATACTACTAGTAGCTTACTTTAGGAGTCTGCAGTGCTGAGCTGACAGTGTCCAGCAGGTCCGTCATTATATAATATATACCTGTCCGGCTGCAGTAGTGATATATATATATATATTTTATATCTCATTATCATCCAGTCTATATTAGCAGCAGACGCAGTACGGTAGTCCACGGCTGTAGCTACCTCTGTGTCGGCAGTCGCTAGTCCATCCATAATTGTATACCACCTACCTGTGGTGTTTTTTTTTTTCTATCTTCTTGATACTACTAGTAGCTTACTTTAGGAGTCTGCAGTGCTGAGCTGACAGTGTCCAACAGGTCCGTCATTATATAATATATACCTGTCCGGCTGCAGTAGTGATATATATATATATTTTTTATATCATTATCATCCAGTCTATATTAGCAGCAGACGCAGTACGGTAGTCCACGGCTGTAGCTACCTCTGTGTCGGCAGTCGCTCGTCAATCCATAAGTATACTAGTATCCATCCATCTCCATTGTTTACCTGAGGTGCCTTTTAGTTGTGCCTATTAAAATATGGAGAACAAAAATGTTGAGGTTCCAAAAATAGGGAAAGATCAAGATCGACTTCCACCTCGTGCTGAAGCTGCTGCCACTAGTCATGGCTGAGACGATGAAATGCCAGCAACGTCGTCTGCCAAGGCCGATGCCCAATGTCATAGTACAGAGCATGTCAAATCCAAAACACCAAATATCAGTAAAAAAAGGACTCAAAAATCTAAAATAAAATTGTCGGAGGAGAAGCGTAAACTTGCCAATATGCCATTTACCACACGGAGTGGCAAGGAACGGCTGAGGCCCTGGCCTATGTTCATGGCTAGTGGTTCAGCTTCACATGAGGATGGAAGCACTCAGCCTCTCGCTAGAAAAATGAAAAGACTCAAGCTGGCAAAAGCACAGCAAAGAACTGTGCGTTCTTCGAAATCACAAATCCACAAGGAGAGTCCAATTGTGTCGTTTGCGATGCCTGACCTTCCCAACACTGGACGTGACGAGCATGCGCCTTCCACCATTTGCACGCCCCCTGCAAGTGCTGGAAGGAGCACCCGCAGTCCAGTTCCTGATAGTCAGATTGAAGATGTCAGTGTTGAAGTACACCAGGATGAGGAGGATATGGGTGTTGCTGGCGCTGGGGAGGAAATTGACCAAGAGGATTCTGATGGTGAGGTGGTTTGTTTAAGTCAGGCACCCGGGGAGACACCTGTTGTCCGTGGGAGGAATAGGGCCATTGACATGCCTGGTGAAAATACCAAAAAAATCAGCTCTTCGGTGTGGAAGTATTTCAACAGAAATGCGGACAACATTTGTCAAGCCGTGTGTTGCCTTTGTCAAGCTGTAATAAGTAGGGGTAAGGACGTTAACCACCTCGGAACATCCTCCCTTATACGTCACCTGCAGCGCATTCATCATAAGTCAGTGACAAGTTCAAAAACTTTGGGCGACAGCGGAAGCAGTCCACTGACCAGTAAATCCCTTCCTCTTGTAACCAAGCTCACGCAAACCACACAACCAACTCCCTCAGTGTCAATTTCCTCCTTCCCAGCTGCTGTTGTTGCTGCTGGGAGTCGATGGTCATCCCAGAGGGGAAGTCGTACTCATAAGACCACTTTTACTACTTCCACCAAGCAATTGACTGTCCAACAGTCCTTTGCGAGGAAGATGAAATATCACAGCAGTCATCCTGCTGCAAAGCGGATAACTGAGGCCTTGGCATCCTGGGCGGTGAGAAACGTGGTTCCGGTATCCATCATTACTGCAGAGGAAACTAGAGACTTGTTGGAGGTACTGTGTCCCCGGTACCAAATACCATCTAGGTTCCATTTCTCTAGGCAGGCGATACCGAAAATGTACACAGACCTCAGAAAAAGACTCACCAGTGTCCTAAAAAATGCAGTTGTACCCAATGTCCACTTAACCACGGACATGTGGACAAGTGGAGCAGGGCAGACTCAGGACTATATGACTGTGACAGCCCACTGGGTAGATGTATGGACTCCCGCCGCAAGAACAGCAGCGGCGGCACCAGTAGCAGCATCTCGCAAACGCCAACTCTTTCCTAGGCAGGCTACGCTTTGTATCACCACTTTCCAGAATACGCACACAGCTAAAAACCTCTTACGGCAACTGAGGAAGATCATCGCAGAATGGCTTACCCCAATTGGACTCTCCTGTGGATTTGTGGCATCGGACAAAGCCAGCAATATTGTGTGTGCATTAAATCTGGGCAAATTCCAGCACGTCCCATGTTTTGCACATACCTTGAATTTGGTGGTGCAGAATTATTTAAAAAACGAGAGGGGCGTGCAAGAGATGCTGTCGGTGGCCAGAAGAATTGCGGGACACTTTCGGCGTACAGGCACCACGTACAGAAGACTGGAGCACCACCAAAAACGCCTGAACCTGCCCTGCCATCATCTGAAGCAAGAAGTGGTAACGAGGTGGAATTCAACCCTCTATATGCTTCAGAGGTTGGAGGAGCAGCAAAATGCCATTCAAGCCTATACAACTGAGCACGATATAGGAGGTGGAATGCACCTGTCTCAAGCGCAGTGGAGAATGATTTCAACGTTGTGCAAGGTTCTGCAACCTTTTGAACTTGCCACACGTGAAGTCAGTTCAGACACTGCCAGCCTGAGTCAGGTCATTCCCCTCATCAGGCTTTTGCAGAAGAAGCTGGAGACATTGAAGGAGGAGCTAACACAGAGCGATTCCGCTAGGCATGTGGGACTTGTGGATGGAGCCCTTAATTCGCTTAACAAGGATTCACGGGTGGTCAATCTGTTGAAATCAGAGCACTACATTTTGGCCACCGTGCTCGATCCTAGATTTAAAACCTACCTTGGATCTCTCTTTCCGGCAGACACAAGTCTGCTGGGGTTCAAAGAACTGCTGGTGACAAAATTGTCAAGTCAAGCGGAACGCGACCTGTCAACATCTCCTCCTTCACATTCTCCCGCAACTGGGGGTGCGAGGAAAAGGCTCAGAATTCCGAGCCCACCCGCTGGCGGTGATGCAGGGCAGTCTGGAGCGACTGCTGATGCTGCTGACATCTGGTCCGGACTGAAGGACCTGCCAACGATTACGGACATGTCGTCTACTGTCACTGCATATGATTCTCTCCCCATTGAAAGAATGGTGGAGGATTATATGAGTGACCGCATCCAAGTAGGCACGTCAGACAGTCCGTACTTATACTGGCAGGAAAAAGAGGCAATTTGGAGGCCCTTGCACAAACTGGCTTTATTCTACCTAAGTTGCCCTCCCACAAGTGTGTACTCCGAAAGAGTGTTTAGTGCCGCCGCTCACCTTGTCAGCAATCGGCGTACGAGGTTACATCCAGAAAATGTGGAGAAGATGATGTTCATTAAAATGAATTATAATCAATTCCTCCGTGGAGACATTGACCAGCAGCAATTGCCTCCACAAAGTACACAGGGAGCTGAGATGGTGGATTCCAGTGGGGACGAATTGATAATCTGTGAGGAGGGGGATGTACACGGTGATATATCGGAGGATGATGATGAGGTGGACATCTTGCCTCTGTAGAGCCAGTTTGTGCAAGGAGAGATTAATTGCTTCTTTTTTGGTGGGGGTCCAAACCAACCCGTCATTTCAGTCACAGTCGTGTGGCAGACCCTGTCACTGAAATGATGGGTTGGTTAAAGTGTGCATGTCCTGTTTATACAACATAAGGGTGGGTGGGAGGGCCCAAGGACAATTCCATCTTGCACCTCTTTTTTCTTTCATTTTTCTTTGCGTCATGTGCTGTTTGGGGGGTGTTTTTTAGAAGGGCCATCCTGCGTGACACTGCAGTGCCACTCCTAGATGGGCCAGGTGTTTGTGTCGGCCACTAGGGTCGCTTAGCTTACTCACACAGCTACCTCATTGTGCCTCTTTTTTTCTTTGCGTCATGTGCTGTTTGGGGAGTGTTTTTTGGAAGGGCCATCCTGCGTGACACTGCAGTGCCACTCCTAGATGGGCCAGGTGTTTGTGTCGGCCACTAGGGTCGCTTAGCTTACTCACACAGCTACCTCATTGCGCCTCTTTTTTTCTTTGCGTCATGTGCTGTTTGGGTAGTGTTTTTTGGAAGGGCCATCCTGCGTGACACTGCAGTGACACTCCTAGATGGGCCAGGTGTTTGTGTCGGCCACTTGGGTCGCTTAGCTTAGCCATCCAGCGACCTCGGTGCAAATTTTAGGACTAAAAATAATATTGTGAGGTGTGAGGTGTTCAGAATAGACTGAAAATGAGTGGAAATTATGGTTATTGAGGTTAATAATACTTTGGGATCAAAATGACCCCCAAATTCTATGATTTAAGCTGTTTTTTAGGGTTTTTTTAAAAAAACACCCGAATCCAAAACACACCCGAATCCGACAAAAAAAATTCGGTGAGGTTTTGCCAAAACGCGTTCGAACCCAAAACACGGCCGCGGAACCGAACCCAAAACCAAAACACAAAACCCGAAAAATTTCCGGTGCTCATCACTAGTGCCACTCCTAGACGGGCCAGGTGTTTGTGTCGGCCACTTGGGTCGCTTAGCTTAGTCACACAGCTACCTCATTGCGCCTCTTTTTTTCTTTGCATCATGTGCTGTTTGGGGACTATTTTTTGAAGTGCCATCCTGTCTGACACTGCAGTGCCACTCCTAGATGGGCCAGGTGTTTGTGTCGGCCACTTGGGTCGCTTAGCTTAGCCATCCAGCGACCTCGGTGCAAATTTTAGGACTAAAAATAATATTGTGAGGTGTGAGGTGTTCAGAATAGACTGAAAATGAGTGGAAATTATGGTTATTGAGGTTAATAATACTTTGGGATCAAAATGACCCCCAAATTCTATGATTTAAGCTGTTTTTTAGGGTTTTTTGAAAAAAACACCCGAATCCAAAACACACCCGAATCCGACAAAAAAAATTCGGTGAGGTTTTGCCAAAACGCGTTCGAACCCAAAACACGGCCGCGGAACCGAACCCAAAACCAAAACACAAAACCCGAAAAATTTCCGGTGCTCATCACTAGTGCCACTCCTAGATGGGCCAGGTGTTTGTGTCGGCCACTTGTGTCGCTTAGCTTAGTCATCCAGCGACCTCGGTGGAAATTTTAGGACTAAAAATAATATTGTGAGGTGTGAGGTGTTCAGAATAGACTGAAAATGAGTGGAAATTATGGTTATTGAGGTTAATAATACTATGGGATCAAAAATTCAAAATGACCCCCAAATTCTATGATTAAAGCTGTTTTTTAGGTCTTTTTGTAAAAAAAAACACCCGAATCCGACAAAAAATTTTCAGGGAGGTTTTGCCAAAACGCGTCCGAATCCAAAACACGGCCGCGGAACCGAATCCAAAACCAAAACAGAAAAACCCGAAAATTTTCCGGTGCACATCACTAATTTATATGCAGAATCGGCCTGATGCGGAGGCAAATGTAAAAAATCCTTGTATATAACGGCTATACTCGCGCCCATAGGCTGAGGTGTACCCATTGCCAAATGTGTGCAGGCCCGCTCCAGTAGCAAATGCGTCTGCGTTAGGCTGGGCCTATGTTGCAATCCCTTAACCTTGGTTTTATGGTTTGTTTTGCTTGCAAAACGCACATGTGGTATTAGGCATAATCAAATTGTTTGTAATACAACAGAAACAACTGTCTGCAGAAAACATCAGAATATATGCCCAAGTAGCGTCGGTGGTGCATTCACAGGCAGCCAATGGCCTTCATCGTCATCTGATATTTTCACCTGCCCCTTATCAGCTGCAAATAACATGCTCAGGCGTACTAGCATCTGTGTTCCGGTCTATGGCCCTCATTCCGAGTCGTTCGCTCGGTAATTTTCTTCGCATCGCAGCGTTTTTCTGCTTAGTACGCATGCGCAATGTTCGCACTGCGACTGCGCCAAGTAATTTTGCTATGAAGATAGTTTTTTTACTCACGGCTTTTTCTTCGCTCCGGCGAACGTAATGTGATTGACAGGAAATGGGTGTTACTGGGCGGAAACACGGAGTTTTATGGGCGTGTGGATGAAAACGCTACCGTTTCCGGAAAAAATGCAGGAGTGGCTGGAGAAACGGAGGAGTGTCTGGGCGAATGCTGGGTGTGTTTGTGACGTCAAACCAGGAACGATAAGCACTGAACTGATCGCAGATGCCGAGTAAGTCTGAAGCTACTCTGAAACTGCTAAGTAGTTTGTAATCGCAATATTGCAAATACATCGTTCGCAATTTTAAGAAGCTAAGATTCACTCCCAGTAGGCGGCGGCTTAGCGTGTGTAACTCTGCTAAAATCGCCTTGCGAGCGAACAACTCGGAATGAGGGCCTATATGTGTTCGCAATTGTACTGTACTAGGCCTACATTACAATGCCCCTACATCTCCATTCGCAGTTGGGTGTAAGTGCCGGAGTCACCGAAGTCTGCATAGACCTATTTGCTTGTGTCTGGTGCAGAGCGATTTCATGCAAGCAGGCTACAGTATGTGAACTGACACAGTACTCACCATGACCCAATGTGCTCATGTGTTTTTGCTTCTGGAGATGATATTTCTTTAAACCTACAGTACATGAAAAGGCCACTGACTACAAAGTGCGCAGCTATTTGAGCCGCTTGCTCACTGACCTTCTCTTTTGGGAAGTGCTGCTGTGCGATCTCTTTGCTCAGCACATTTGATGGATTGCCAGACCAGTAGGGATGCCTACTACAACCCCCAATAAATCTGACTGTTTCTACCTCGCTCCTAAAATACTGCGTTAAAACCTTATTTATTTCATGATGACAGCATGAGAGCAAGTGGTCATCAGGTTTATTTTACGTCACATTTATAGTTTTATTTTAATGTTTTAGTGAAGCTGCTGTATATAAATATGTAAAGTCATTCAATTTCCCATCAAAAATACATTTGGCTTTTGCAAAAGTCATCATATTGCAAACACTGATGTCCACAGATAATGTAGAGTCAGGTTATTTGCTTAGAGAAAGAGACACCTACCGAAAAGGGGTGTGTGTTATGATATCCCGGCGTTCGGGGTGCCAGCGGTCAGAAGACGGACGACGACGTCATCCTGATAGAGACATTCCCGACGGGCTAGGTTAGTATGCTCACTCTCCCCCAAGACTACCCTCCCATCGCGCAGCCTAATCTTCCCTGGGGGTGCCTAAGCCTAGCCCGTGGTGGGGGTATAACGCTGAAAGTCCCCGCATACGTATGATGGGGCTGCGGCGGTTGGGATACTTTGTTCCGTGTCGGGATTCTGACTGCCAGCATCCCGACCGCATCCCACAAAGACAGGATAATTCCCAAAATATCTCATCCTACAACATGACCTCTTGTAATTTGCGTGTGCCCTCCAAAAAATAAATGCTGGAGGCTGGAACGGACCAGAGCTCTACTGATTTCTATATCCTTTCCCTAGACCTCACACTAGTGATAAAGGGGTCTATTTACTAAAGTGGACGGAGATAAAGTACCAGCCAATCAGCTCCTGCCATTTTTCAAACACATCGTGTGACATGGTGGTTAGAAGCTGATTGGCTGATACTTTATCTCCATCCAAGGCTTAGATACTTAGGGGTCTATTTACTATCTGTTGAAAAGCAGGAAAGTCCTTATTGCTGGTAACAACCTTTTGAAATTGTTCATGGTGCACTACATTAAGCATACCTCCCGACATTACCCTTTCCAGGAGGGACAAGACGCTCTGTTCCTGGACTACCCTCTTATTGTATGACTGCGCTCATCTGTATTGAAATAGTTAATTGATAACAAAGGTGTTTCACTTCAGGTGATGGGAGTCTCACATTAAGAGGGAAGTCCAGGAGCAGATCATTTTGTCCCTCCTGGAGACAGGGACGGATCTAGACTTTTCTTTAGGGGGGGCGGTTTACTGTTTAATCTTGACACCTCCCTCTACAGTCCCAACTCCTCCCATCTGCAATCCTAACTCCTCCTCTCACAATTCTGACTGAACTTTTTGAGTGAGACTGAGATAGAGCTTCGTGATTGTTCTATGTACAAGTGACTGTGCTATGGGGTAATTGTATTTATTAGACCTAGTACCCACACACCAGCAAGTGAGGAGAAAATGCTCTGTAACCCTTGCTCTCCTGGCTCCTCTGTGCTGCTGTGGTATAAGCTGCAGCACATCGTTCTGCCTCAGGCTCTCCCAGGAGAGCTCTCTTCTGCTCAAAAGTGGGCGTGGCTATGACTGTGTTAGGGGGGGGGGGGGGCGGTCGCATTTAGTGTAGAATGCTTTTGGTGACATTGAAGTGCCCTGCCTTTGAATCATTGGAATGAATGTATTGGATGACAACGCAAACAAGACTGTACACACCATCTAACATACTCTTTAATAACTGAATAGAGCAGAGATTCAGCCTAAAGCCTGTTAACATGCCCCACCGGATAGGTCACAATGTACCTGGTGGAGCATCAAATTTACGGACATTGAAACTAGCTTATCTGCTGTATGAGAAAATCCAGACATCCAGTCTACTAATTATCTTCAGACCAGAACACTAGGGCATACCATTACCGCTTCCCTGCAGACGACAATGGGAGACGAAGGGCAGAGGCAATGTATGATTGCCTCTGCTGTCACTTTTCATCTCGTAAAGCCGCCGGGCCAGAACGCCTCCCCCAGGCAGGCGATGTCTGCAAAATGTGCACTGGCTTAGTCTTTTTTTTTTTTTTTTTTAAATAAACTTTATTGAATGTGGACATTCTTCTGCTGGTTCACACAGCCTTACTGCGCATGCTCCGGGAGCCTCCGGTGGCGCAGACAGGAAGCAGGGATGAAGGGCGCATGCGTACACACTGCGGCGCCGAGCCAATTTGGAAGGTGCGCTATCGCGGGACAGGTAAGATAACACCCTCCCACATCAGCGGCCAGACTGGTGATACATTGTGGTGCAGGGTCCAGCCGTATCACCACGATAATGTGGTGATACGGCCCCAGGCACATTACGTCCGCTAGGACGTTTTATATACATCTGTCCCATAGAGCCTAATTCAGACCTGATCGCTAGGGTGCGTTTTTTGCATCCCTGCGATCAAGTAGTCGCCGCCTACAGAGGGAGGGGGAAATTGCTGTGCAGGGGTGCGATCACATGTGCAGGAGAGCAGTCTCTGCACAGCCCAGAACTTACTCTTCCAGTGCGATGATCGGGGCCGGAGCTGACGTCAGAAACCCTCCCTTCAAACGCCTGGTCCCTCCTGCGTTTTTCCGGACACTCCCTGAAAATGGTCAGTTGCCACCCACAAACACCCTCTTCCTGTCAGTCACCTTGCAATCGCCCGTACGATCACTTTTCTTGCACCATCCTGTCGCTCACCAACGCTCCCCGTCCCTGCAGACTGACGCATTGCGATGCATACGCATTTCAGACCTGATCACGGGCTGTACGAAAATGCAGTCTAGCGATCAGGTCTGAATTAGGCCCATAGCTCCTAGAGACATCAGCTGCCCCCTTGAACTGTTACAATTCACCTGCCTAAATGTTTGGCAGGTGAATTACGAGGAGAGGATAAATGCTGGAGGTGCAGACAGATGCAGAGTGGCACAGAAATTATTAACCAGACTTGACTGTGGAATACAGTAGTGACTTGAGTGAGGTGTAGCAGGATGTAATGTTTAGCAGGTTGTGGACTCTACCTTAAGACTGGAATGTGCAGCACCTTAATTTACACTGATAATAAACAGCAGATGAGTAGTTACCCAACTATGAGCCAGGGCTTGAATACAGGCCTAGAATGTATCACAATCACTGTTGCAGGTAATGAATATCCACAGATGTACCAAGTACTTTATTGAAGCAGTGATGTGATAATGTTGTCGAAGTCAACAATATTACATAGAAAGAACATACAGACTACACACATTATGAGTCGCTATACTTACAAATACGCGCAGCAAGCACAGCAATATATGGTAACACACGCATTTACACGGACATGCTTCAGAGATGGATTCGACACTTATTTCATACAGTACATAATTATAATAATATCAAGCGCCAGACATGATGATTTAAAATTATATAATGAAGTAATGTCATATATGTGTATTATTGGAACGAAGAAAGTTAGGCCTGTCATATTTGGTATTAAAGCAAGCAGATTAATGTGTAGATTCATTTGATACTTGTTATTAAGTTGTAGGACATTGCAACAAATAGTTATGATTAAATGTATGAAAGCTAAAATCACTCTTATTAGGATAGTGGACAGGAAGCTCATGCCAGCCGCTTTTGATGTCTTCAAGGCTGAACCTGTTTAGCATACGAACAGACTAGTGACATCATGAATGAGAAAGTTCCCTCCACCAAAACTAGATAACACATTACAGAGACACACAGTTCCCAGTTGCAGTTTTGTCCCAGACGATGATGGAGGCGCTTCTAGATCAGTTCCTCTATTTATTTGCTGAGAGAGAGAGAGAGTTATTAAGAGGAAGAGGCATTGAGGGAATGGTATGGTATGCTGGCCTGTAACTGTATGTATTAACTGCTTACTGTATAAATTGTAATCATGTAATTATATGTATACTGTACATTGTGATATAGTGAATCTATATCCTTTTAATAACAAATATATACATGAATGAGCGTTGGAACTCAGGTAATGTGTGGGTGTATTGTTTCTCTTATGGGATGCAGTGTTTTGCTATGTATAGCGCACATTCATGGCACATGGTAATAAGAGGTGCAGGCGTTTACAATATATATTAGAGCAGGCATTTTAAATATTTGTTAGAAAGCAATTTGGTATTTACAGATGGGGGCTCGTCCGGGATATCATGGTCTTAATGATGCACTGTACATTATAAACGCGACGCTGTGGTCGATCAGCTTGTGGTGGACGCATCCTGACGCTGAGAAAATCATATCCGTGTGTTCTATTGTGTTATCAGTAAGCCAATGATATGAAAATTCAAGGGACGATGTGTTTCTCATAATATTTAAGATGCTAAAATGTATTTTTATTGTTGCAAAACAAAGTTCAAATAAGTCATATTGTGTTTGATTCAGATTGGATTGTTTATCTGTTAAGTAGATTTAAAAGTACATTTAAAAGTTGATGCATAGCCTTGATATAGTTTTTTTTTAAACTCAGGCCTAAAATAACTTCTGGTGGTTGTATGATGTGTGATTTCTTTGTGACAAAGGAAGCCGCATGGTCTGTCCTCCATTTTGGGCTAACCACATGGCCTGTCCACCATCTTGTGTAAACCTCATGGATGTGGAACGGGAAGGAGCAGTGGCCATTTTAGGAAGGTCATTTTCTAAATAGCTGATTTTCAGTCTGCTCAGAACAATCAGTTTCCTTTGTCACATCAAGCACCATTTATGAGTTACCAATGCATTTATTTAACTCATGCCATAGTCAATTACATATAGTGGGCCTAGTGAGAGTAAATGGTGAGATAAATGCTTGGCTTGGTGTAAGAAATTGCACACAGATAGAAAAAGGAATGAAAGAGTTGGTTTTGTTTTGTTTTTTCCTTCCAAGACTTGTAGAATCTGCTTACTAGGGAGGATAGCCATTGAAATGCAAATGAACCTGTGTAACTGCTTTTTTTTTTAGCAGTGAAAAACAAATAGCTTTGATATACAAATAAGAGGTAAGGTGTCACATAGAAGGCTAATGAATGATACATATATAATATTATTATAATTATGTGTATATTTATATCAGTGTATGTTTTGCAAGATAGCTATCCAATCTGAATCATATCATTTAAATGATAGATTATTGCAGTCATTATAGATCTGTGTGAAACCGGATACATTTGTTGCTATATAGGTAAATTTGAAATAATAGTATTTAAGGAAGTAAGTGTAAAGACACAAACGTAGTTCTGGCATGGTTGTTAAGAAAAAACTGGGTGTTGTGTTAAGTGAGCGATTATAGTTAGTATTGCTCACATTTATAGAGACTGTGTGGTTTGTTGAATTGCGTACGCACATTGGTACACGTGGTAAGAAACGTGAGGACAGTGTACAAAAACGTGCACGTGGCGCAAGGCAGCACACGTGGCATAGAGGTACGCACGGTTGCGTAATTACGCAAGTTTGCTTAGGTTTGTGTGCGCATAATAAAACCACATGATAGTTCATTTAGTTAAAAGGTGGGACAGTAGCCATGCTACAATAGCACAAAACTACCCGGTTTCTAAAGCAGATTAGTATAAAACTTTTGTTTAAACTGTATTGCCTCTGGGGTAAAGCTGCCAATCAGTACGAGTGAAAATGTTCTGTACAGAAAAACAAAGTGTATTTGAGTGAGCGAACGTAGGAGTGAGTGGATTTGAACCCCGGAATTCGGGATCCCGTCGTGTGGTACACCAAGTTAGTGGAGGCTTGGCGGCGTGAGGCGGCTGACTCACGTTAGTATAGATTGAAATACGCAAATCGTGAAGAGATTTGCAGAGGAGCGTAATAGGGAATTGTGCATTGTGTAGTATTGAAGTAAAAAGGTTTTTTGTTACGCAGCGGCTGAAGGGTCGCTATAATCTGTGCGATTGGACCGCGCGTTTGTGGGTGCGATATATAGCGCAACTTGATACCCCTTTACGAGCTTTTGCGTAAAATCGCTGTATCATTAGCACTGTGTAGAGCATACGCAAGCGTGATTTGTGTATAAAAAGTGTATAGGGAGTTTTCGCTGGTCTCTCTCAGGAAAATCTCCAGCGGTGGATATTTCCTGGAAAAGGTAAGTCACTCCTAACACTTCCAGTAAATAGAAACCAATAGGGCCTCACTGGGTACGCTGTGGTCACTATTGGAGTGAGTCGTGGTACTCAGCGGAGAAGAAGTGGGTGAAAGCGTGCTAAGAACTTTCACCATCTATCCGTGTTGTGCATTGGGGATTGCGTAAAAGGAAAAAGTACGCAATGGGATCCAGTTGCACAAGCGGCGGACGTATGATAGCCAGGGTTCAGGTTGAAGAGCCACGGCCCAAGGGGTCAGCGAGGTTTGTTATGTGTGGAAAATATGGTCCACACACTGAAGACTTTTTGTCTGAATGGGTACGTATGACTGACAAAGATAGGGTACCATTCCCTAGGGTGGGCAGCTTTGAACCAGAGGTACTGCAGAATGTAGGTATTAAAATATGTCTGTTAAATATAGAAAACAAAGGGTCAGACATACAAATTGTTTAAACCTGTGGCAGCAAGATGGGTTGGTGAGTTTGATCCTAAGGTATTGCAGATGGTATGTCTAACAAAAGTCATATAATACAAGAACGGAAATATAAGAACTGTTTGAACATGTAGCAACAATAAACAAGTAGGAAGAAAAAAAGAGAATGCAAGTACACCGCCTTATGTAGATGTGGAAGTAGTTACGGGCAGCTTACAAACTATAGAAAATAATAAAAATATGAAAAATATGACTGTAACCTATATATGTACTAATGAATGTTGAAGTTTTATTTAGGAGGAGAAGGTGACCTGATTGTTTTCAGCCATTTCTCATGCACCCAGAGGAGGATCCAAAAGGTAAAAGAAGAGCAGTAGCCTGTGGGGGAAGTGGCTGAGACCAGTGGAACAGGTAAGTATGGTATCATTCGTGTACATATATAGTAAAACCCAAAAATAAAAACAAAAAAAATCAAGAGAGTAACGTCAGAAATGGAGAAAAACCTGTCTGCACATCAGTATTTGCCAGTAGGAAAGCGGACAGAGACAGGGTAACCCCCGGATATTTCTTTCAGTTACCATATAAGAAGTATTCATTCCTAGTAAGTCAAGATGAGCTCGGAAATGTTTGTTGGACCATGTACAGACCCTTAATACGGGATGAGAAGGATTGAATGAATACTTAGCATGACCTAGAAGCTTGTTAAACTTTTTTTTTTGTCTTTTGCAGTAATAGAAAATTCCATCTGGATAAGATCACTGGTAAACACTAATATGGCAAATGGGAGGTGGCTGTCTCTGTGCTATTGGATGGGCTCAATAAGGCATTGAGGGCAGGGTGCAGACTTCTTTGCAAAATTGGAAAGGGGTCACAGTAGCTAATCTTAGAGAGTGTGCTATTGAACATCACAAGAATAGTGCTAGGCGCAGAGAACAACAGGTGGAGAGGTTGAGGACGGTAAGTATACTGGCACATACAGGAAAGACCCATCAGTCCAAACCCCAGATCCCTAATGGTCAATAATACGTTACATTTGTAGAAATGAAGGGCATTTTGCCAGAGATTGTAGGAGTAGTAGAACATTTGTCAATATAGACCCCCTAGACAGAAAACACAAGCCACATTATTAAACACATAGACGGGACCAAGGGACATATAGTAAGGAATCATAAGCCCTATAGAAAAACACAGATTCGGCTAATGGGAAGAACAAAATAAATGCAACATTATCCTTTGACAAAACTTGCTGGGGTTAAGATGGGGCCTCTAAACTTTTCTTCTTTTTTCCTAACAAAAATGGCCCCTGAATAACTTAATTTTGTTAGATATGATATACATAATAAGAATTTACTTACCGATAATTCTATTTCTCATAGTCCGTAGTGGATGCTGGGGACTCCGTAAGGACCATGGGGAATAGCGGCTCCGCAGGAGACTGGGCACATCTAAAGAAAGCTTTAGGACTATCTGGTGTGCACTGGCTCCTCCCCCTATGACCCTCCTCCAAGCCTCAGTTAGGATACTGTGCCCGGACGAGCGTACACAATAAGGAAGGATTTTGAATCCCGGGTAAGACTCATACCAGCCACACCAATCACACCGTATAACCTGTGATCTGAACCCAGTTAACAGCATGATAACAGAGGAGCCTCTGAAAGATGGCTCACAACAATAATAACCCGATTTTTGTAACAATAACTATGTACAAGTATTGCAGACAATCCGCACTTGGGATGGGCGCCCAGCATCCACTACGGACTATGAGAAATAGAATTATCGGTAAGTAAATTCTTATTTTCTCTAACGTCCTAAGTGGATGCTGGGGACTCCGTAAGGACCATGGGGATTATACCAAAGCTCCCAAACGGGCGGGAGAGTGCGGATGACTCTGCAGCACCAAATGAGAGAACTCCAGGTCCTCCTCAGCCAGGATATCAATTTTGTAGAATTTTACAAACGTATTTGCTCCTGACCAAGTAGCTGCTCGGCAAAGTTGTAAAGCCGAGACCCCTCGGGCAGCCGCCCAAGATGAGCCCACCTTCCTTGTGGAGTGGGCATTTACAGATTTTTGGCTGTGGCAGGCCTGCCACAGAATGTGCAAGCTGAATTGTACTACAAATCCAACGAGCAATAGTCTGCTTAGAAGCAGGAGCACCCAGCTTGTTGGGTGCATACAGGATAAACAGCGAGTCAGATTTCCTGACTCCAGCCGTCCTGGAAACATATATTTTCAGGGCACTGACAACGTCTAGCAACTTGGAGGCCTCCAAGTCCCTAATAGCCGCAGGCACCACAAATAGGTTGGTTCAGGTGAAACGCTGAAACCACCTTGGGGAGAAACTGAGGACGAGTCCTCAATTCCGCCCTGTCCGAATGGAAAATCAGATAAGGGCTTTTTCAGGATAAAGCCGCCAATTCTGACAAGTGCCTGGCCCAGGCCAGGGCCAACAGCATGACCACTTTTCATGTGAGATATTTTAACTCCACAGATTTAAGTGGTTCAAACCAATGTGACTTTTGGAACCCAAAACTACATTGAGATCCCAAAGTGCCACTGGAGGCACAAAAGGAGGCTGTATATGCAGTACCTCTTTTACAAACGTCTGAACTTCAGCGACTGAAGCTAGTTCTTTTTGGAAGAAAATTTACAGGGCCGAAATTTGAACCTTAATGGACCCCAATTTCAGGCCCATAGACACTCCTGTTTGCAGGAAATGTAGGAATCGACCCAGTTGAATTTCCTCTGTCGGGCCTTACTGGCCTCGCACCACGCAACATATTTTCGTCAATTGCGGTGATAATGTTTTTGCGGTTACATCCTTCCCGGCTTTGATCAGGATAGGGATGACTTCATCCGGAATGCCTTTTTTCCTTCAGGATCCGGCGTTCAACCGCCATGCCGTCAAACGCAGCCGCGGTAAGTCTTGGAACAGACAGGGTCCTTGCTGGAGCAGGTCCCTTCTTAGAGGTAGAGGCCACGGATCCTCCGTGAGCATCTCTTGAAGTTTCGGTTACCAAGTCCTTCTTGGCCAATCCGGAACCACGAATATAGTGCTTACTCCTCTCCATCTTATCAATCTCAGTACCTTGGGTATGAGAGGCAGAGGAGGGAACACATACCCTGACTGGTACACCCACGGTGTTACCAGAGCGTCTACAGCTTATTGCCTGAGGGTCCCTGGACCTGGCGCAATACCTGTCGAGTTTTTAATCATGTGGAAGACTTCTGGGTGAAGTCCCCACTCTCCCGGGTGGAGGTCGTGCTGAGGAAGTCTGCTTCCCAGTTGTCCACTCCTGGAATGAATACTGCTGACAGTGCTATCACATGATTTTCCGCCCAGCGAAGAATCCTTGCAGCTTCTGCCATTGCCCTCCTGCTTCTTGTGCCACCCTGTCTGTTTACGTGGGTGACTGCCGTGATGTTGTCCGACTGGATCAACACCGGCTGACCTTGAAGCAGAGGTCTTGCTAAGCTTAGAGCATTGTAAATGTCCCTTAGCTTCAGGATATTTATGTGAAGTGATGTCTCCAGGCTTGACCATAAGCCCTGGATATTCCTTCCCTGTGTGACTGCTCCCCAGCCTCGCAGGCTGGAATCCGTGGTCACCAGGACCCAGTCCTGAATGCCTAATCTGCGGCCCTCTAGAAGATGAGCACTCTGCAACCACCACAGGAGGGACACCCTTGTCCTTGGTGACAGGGTTATCCGCTGATGCATCTGAAGATGCGACCCGGACCATTTGTCCAGCAGGTCCCACTGGAAAGTTCTTGCGTGGAATCTGCCGAATGGGATTGCTTTGTAGGAAGCCACTATTTTACCCAGAACCCTTGTGCATTGATGCACTGAGACTTGGCTCGGTTTTAGGAGGTTCCTGACTAGCTCGGATAACTCCCTGGCTTTCTCCTCCGGGAGAAACACCTTTTTCTGGACTGTGTCCAGGATCATCCCTAGGAACAGAAGACACGTCGTCGGAACCAGGTGCGATTTTGGAATATTGACAATCCAATCGTGCTGCCGCAACACTACCTGAGATAGTGCTACACCGACCTCCAACTGTTCCCTGGATCTTACCCTTATCAGGGAATTGTCCAAGTAAGGGATAACTAAAATTCACTTCCTTCGAAGGAATATCATCATTTCGGCCATTACCTTGGTAAAGACCCGGGGTGCCGTGGACCATCCATACGGCCGCGTCTGAACTGATAGTGACAGTTCTGTACCATAAACCTGAGGTACCCTTGGTGAGAAGGGTAAATTTTGACAAGAAGGTAAGCATCCTTGATGTCCCGAGACATCATGTAGTCCCCTTCTTCCAGGTTCGCAATCACTGCTCTGAGTGACTCAATCTTGAATTTGAACCTCTGTATGTAAGTGTTCAAAGATTTAGATTTAGAATCGGTCTCACCGAGCCGTCCGGCTTCGGTACCACAACAGTGTGGAATAATACCCCGTTCCCTGTTGCAGGAGGGGTATCTTGATTATCACCTGCTGGGAATACAGCTTGTGAATGGCTTCCAAAACTGTCTCCCTGTCAGAAGGAGACATCGGTAAAGCCGACTTTAGGAAACGGCGAGGGGGAGACGTCTCGAATTCTAATTTGTACCCCTGAGATATCACCTGAAGGATCCAGGGGTCTACTTGCGAGTGAGCCCACTGCGCGCTGAAATTCATTGAGACGGGCCCCCCACCGTGCCTGATTCTGCTTGTAAAGCCCCAGCGTATACTGAGGGCTTGGCAGAGGCGGGAGAGGGTTTCTGTTCCTGGGAACTGGCTGATTTCTGCAGCCTTTTTCCTCTCCCTCTGTCACGGGGCAGAAATGAGGAACCTTTTGCCCGCTTGTCCACGAAAAGACTGCGCCTGATAATACGGCGTCTTCTCATGTTGAGAGGCGACCTGGGGTACAAACGTGGAATTCCCAGCTGTTGCCGTGGCCACCAGGTCTGAAAGACCGACCCCAAATAACTCCTCCCCTTAATAAAGCAATACTTCCAAATGCCGTTTGGAATACGCATCACCTGACCACTGACGTGTCCATAACCCTCTACTGGTAGAAATGGACAACGCGCTTAGACTTGATGCCAGTCGGCAAATATTCCGCTGTGCATCACGCATATATAAAAATGCATCTTTTAAATGCTCTATAGGCAAAAATATACTGTCCCTATCTAGGGTATCAATATTTTCAGTCAGGGAATCCGACCACGCCAACCCAGCACTGCACATCCAGGCTGAGGCGATTGCTGGTCGCAGTATAACACCAGTATGTGTGTAAATACCTTTTAGGATACCCTCCTGCTTTCTATCAGTAGGATCCTTAAGGGCGGCCATCTCAGGCGAAGGTAGAGCCCTTACAAGCGTGTGAGCGCTTTATCCACCCTAGTGGGTGTTTCCCAACGCACCCTAACCTCTGGCGGGAAAGGATATAATGCCAATAACATTTTAGAAATTATCAGTTGTTATCGGGGGAAACCCACGCATCATCACACACCTCATTTAATTTCTCAGATTCAGGAAAACTACAGGTAGTTTTTCCTCACCGAACATAATACCCCTTTTTTGGTGGTACTCGTATTATCAGAAATGTGTAAAACATTTTTCATTGCCTCAATCATGTAACGTGTGGCCCTACTGGAAGTCACATTCGTCTCTTCACCGTCGACACTGGAGTCAGTATCCGTGTCGGCGTCTATATCTGCCATCTGAGGTAACGGGCGCTTTAGAGCCCCTGACGGCCTATGAGACGTCTGGACAGGCACAAGCTGAGTAGCCGGCTGTCTCATGTCAACCACTGTCTTTTATACAGAGCTGACACTGTCACGTAATTCCTTCCAACAGTTCATCCACTCAGGTGTCGACCCCCTAGGGGGTGACATCACTATTACAGGCAATCTGCTCCGTCTCCACATCATTTTTCTCCTCATACATGTCGACGCAAAAGTACCGACATACAGCACACACACAGGGAATGCTCTGATAGAGGACAGGACCCCACTAGCCCTTTGGGGAGACAGAGGGAGAGTTTGCCAGCACACACCAGAGCGCTATATATATACAGGGATAACCTTATATAAGTGTTTTTCCCCTTATAGCTGCTGTATAGTTAATACTGCGCCTAATTAGTGCCCCCCTCTCTTTTTTAACCCTTTCTGTAGTGTAGTGACTGCAGGGGAGAGCCAGGGAGCGTCCCTCCAACGGAGCTGTGAGGGAAAATGGCGCCAGTGTGCTGAGGAGATAGGCTCCGCCCCCTTATCGGCGGCCTTATCTCCCGTTTTTCTATGTATTCTGGCAGGGGTTAAATGCATCCATATAGCCCAGGAGCTATAAGTGATGCATTTTTTGCCATCCAAGGTGTTTTTATTGCGTCTCAGGGCGCCCCCCCCCAGCGCCCTGCACCCTCAGTGACCGAAGTGTAAAGTGTGCTGAGAGCAATGGCGCACAGCTGCAGTGCTGTGCGCTACCTTGTTGAAGACAGGACGTCTTCTGCCGCCGATTTTCCGGACCGCTTCTGCCTTCTGGCTCTGTAAGGAGGCCGGTGGCGCGGCTCTGGGACCCATCCAAGCTGGGCCTGTGATCGTCCCTCTGGAGCTAATGTCCAGTAGCCTAAGAAGCCCAATCCACTCTGCACGCAGGTGAGTTCGCTTCTTCTCCCCTTAGTCCCTCGATGCAGTGAGCCTGTTGCCAGCAGGTCTCACTGAAAATAAAAAACCTAAACTAAAACTTTCACTAAGAAGCTCAGGAGAGCCCCTAGTGTGCACCCTTCTCGTTCGGGCACAGAGATCTAACTGAGGCTTGGAGGAGGGTCATAGGGGGAGGAGCCAGTGCACACCAGATAGTCCTAAAGCTTTCTTTATATGTGCCCAGTCTCCTGCGGAGCCGCTATTCCCCATGGTCCTTACGGAGTCCCCAGCATCCACTTAGGACGTTAGAGAAATACTGTGCTCCTGCTCAGGAAGTACAAAGTATGTTAGACACCCACGAAGACTAATGTTACATTTCACTGTTCTAGATGCATGTCCATCACAGGTAGTGGAAATTATCTCACAGATACCTGGTTCCCTATGAACTTAGGATGGACAGGACACTGGATTGATGGCTGGGATAGTCCCAATAGCGATACGATAAACACAGATTTTTTTTTTAGGGGAGTAGACCAAGTAGAGAATCACTTCCCCGTAGTGCCCAATCCAGTTGTCAAATTTTTATAAAATCTTCTCCACCTCTACAAACTCATCTGTCACCAACCTCTATTCTGTTTCTCTACAGTTTCCTCTTCATCTTTTGCGTTCACACAGGGTGGGACAATACATGGACCCGATTACAGTTCAAACTCCACATACCTAGGTCTTTTAGAGTTCTGCCTAAACCCAGTATATCCCAACAGGATAACACCAGTATTACTGCAGTGTGCCTTGTCATGCACAAAGGGTGGAGGAAGGATGAGAATACTGGTGAAGGGAAATTTTGTATAGACACTGATATGTCTGTTGGTGAATGACAAACCTGACATTTTCTTTACATAGCAGAGGAATCACAGTAACAATACAAAGTACAACATAAGCAGAGTGTAAATGGTTGTCCAGTATTAGATTTGCAGCAGAGTGATGAAATAGTTAAACAAGAATCCAGAGTTATTATCCACAGAACTCAGATTGCAGGATTTGCACAATTAATCCAAACTGCATGCAGGCATAGATGAGGTCCACAGTAATATGTACACACAAGTAATGAGTGCTTAGAGAATCCACAGGGCACAGTGAAAGTTCATAATACTTAGCTAAGGTAGTCCTGGAAACACAAGCTGGCCAAGACAGGAGTTGCTGGATAACATGAGCTGACAGGCCAGGCTTTCGGCATGAACAGGAGCTTGGACTAAAGACACCAGGCAACGCAGAAAGTTCTGGCAGGAAAATAATAATAATATAACCGGCATGGGAGAACTCAGCTAACGGGTTTATAACAGCCACACTAACCAATGAATAAGCCAGGCTGGGAGTATTAACTCTAATTACAAACCCTGTGCACCTGCAGAGCTGCATGTACACAGAGAGCCTAAGGAACAGAAAACACAGGAAGACTCTGATGGATTGTTAATGTCTGCTGACCCTAGGTGCATTCCGAACAGAGGGAATACATGCACCAACAGAATCATAACATGTACCAAATATACAGTAGGTCATTCAGAGACAAACCACCCACAGGAACACCGCTGGACCACTGGCATTTCTATAATGGGAGCAGTGTGTGCAGTGCACATGGGCCCCTGAGTCCAAAGGGGGTCACTACCGCACACACTGCACCTATTTTCTAAATACTCACCCCTCCGGAGTCCCGCACCGACATCCACGGCGGTGTTAAAACTCTGTGAAAATGGCCCAGTGGACATATTCATGGAGTTCTGCGCATGCGCAGTAGAGAAATCTCATGAAAAATGGACACCATGCGATTTTCCCAGAGATCTGCGCATGCGCAGTAGAGTCTGAGCACTCTAACGCTCAGACTCTCAGTGCTGCCGCCAGAGAGGGGGCCCGAACGGAGGAGGCTGAACCCGGGCCTCCTCTCTTAAAGCTCCCCTGCGCTGGATGGTGTAGAATGATGGCCCTGTGTCCAACAATCATTATTGCTAGAACTCACATCATCAATACTCCCGAATTGTTTCATTCACAGACACTTTGGCCCAGTGCAGCCATATGTATGATACCCCTTTCACACAGCCCAAAATTTCCCAGGTTATTGCACATGAACGCGCCCTGGCTCCCGTTCACTCTCTATGTAGCAGGCGGCCCTTGGAGATCGTGTGATCTCTTGCGCCGCCGCGTCACCGCTGACGTCAGCAACCCGGCAATATGCCGGGCTGTTGACTGCAGTATGCAAGGGGTCTTACCTGTGAATGCACCTGTATGATCCCGGGACCGTATTCCCGGGTAAGACCCCTGCATTTCTGGTGTGAAAGGGGTATTAAGAACAAAAGGTTAATCAAGTGAGACTGCCAGTACTCACATACAGTATTTACTTCTTACCTAGTTGCTTCTACCTACCAGTAGTCCAACAACTTACCTAGGCATCCAGCAGTCTCCTATCCCATACACAAGCTGCACAATTCATCAGGTGCCGGCTTTGGTTGCTCCTTTCGATCACCAGTTTGGAGCTATGACCTTCCTACAATTCCCAAATGCTTCATGAATGTTGGTCTCTTTTTTTTTTTTTTTTTTTTTTTTCATTTGAACTAATCACCTCCACTCTAATTACCTCCATTCTCCACTATCATGGCCAAAGCCGGTGGTTCAGGTTTGTTAGCAAACCAAAAAAGTAAACAATTGGGCAAAACTGCAGGTGGGGCAGATGTAACATGTGCAGAGAGAGTTAGATTTGGGAGTGTTATATTGTTCTGTGCAGGGTAAATACTGGCTGCTTTATTTCTATACTGCAGTTAAGATTTCAGTTTGAACACACCCCACCCAAATGTAACTCTCTCTGCACATGTTACATCTGCCCCACCTGCAGTGCACATGGTTTTACCCAATTGCTAACTTTCTTGGTTTGCTAACAAACCTGAATAAGGCCCAAAATCTGTTCTGTACACAAAATAGAACATGCTACAACTTACCAAACTACGGCCCAGATGTATCATCCAATCAGCTCCTAACTGCCATGTTACAAGCTGGGTTTGAAAGATGACAGTTGGGAGCTGATTGGTTGGTACTTTATCACCATGCACTTTATCACTCTCCAAGGCTTGATAAATCTGGTCCTAAATTTCTTCAGAGATTTGGTTTCCCTGGGTCAAAATTCTTAGCGATGGATGCAAGCTGCCGTGCAAAATAAGCCAATGAGCAAGAGGCATCTGAAGGCAAAATACCTGCTGCTGGCATCGTAGATCCGAGTGCTGCATCGATATTGTAGCATTGGATCACCACTGCCAACCACCGATTGCAGCATCGACCAGCTGTGTAAACGCAGAATGGCTTCCACACCTCCGCTGCCAATAAATCGGCCTCAAAGGACCCAGTCACTGGCCTCAGCTGGTATGCCTCCGTTATGGGAAGCGGTACCTGTTGCCACCCCTCCCTGCCCCCAAACAGCTCCTGCATGTCACTCATGCTGCAGCCTAGGGGGCGCTGTGAGCTGATTCGCAGAACGAGAGCTAAACGCACAGTACAGAACCTGCGCAGCTAAACAACCATCGGAGATATACGCAAATCATCGGATTGATCTCGGAAAGACCTCTATCCCTCTGCCTGCCCCGGATCCGATTGTGTTCCGCGCATTTTGCATTCAAGTGTAGATAAGAAAACTGTTTGTTTTTTTTTAATTCAAAAATGGTAAAAATCTTAAAATAGCAGCAATTACGCTGAAACCAATTAAATTTTCTCATAACCCCTTATTTATTATTATAACTCCACAGATGCAATCGCTTCCTATATTATTCTAGTTCTCTAGGTTACAAGTGGAACTCTTTTGATTTGCACATCTTTATCCCATATATCCATTACATTCCCTTGTGTGGCACATGTGCTTTACTGACAGTCTTTGTAGAAGCCGGGAAGAGTCAGTGGGAAAATGATTCCTATCCTTGGCTGCCCAAGAGAGAAATGATTGCAAGCTGTTTTCCCTTGTTCCTCTTTGATAGAACGGCTTGTCTTGACATACCAGGAGGGGTGTTGTTTCAGTATCATAGTTCCCGTGGGGTTGTCATGGAAAGTTGCCTGAGGATCTGCTTCTCACTCTATAAGTTTCATCTTTACTTCTATTCAAACTTCAGCAACTTTTCTCAGTGGGATTATTGTTGTATTGTCTTTCTCATCAATGTAGAAATTCCTGAGAATGAAGTGGTTGTATATGAGGAACCGGTGTGGTATTGAAGGTCGACAGGGATTTTAGGTCAAAAGATCGACATAAGTTTTTTTTTATCTTTGTTGGTGTCGTTTTTGCTGTACAGTGACCAGGAACCCCAATTAGTGCAACGTGTCCCCTCACTCTGCTACCGCTGCGCTCGGCACAGGTTACCGTTCCCAATCATAGTCCACGTGGATCGTAAAGTATGAAAAAGTAAAAAAAAAAAAGAATTTTTGACCTGTCGACTTAGAACATGTCGACCTAGAAACCCTGTCGACCTAGTTACTGTCGACCAATAGTGGTCGACCTAGACACTGTCAACCTAAGTCTTGATGACCTAGAGACCGGATACCATGAGGAACATACCTAGAAATGAATAGCACCTCATCAGCGCACCAGTTTTCCTCCTTAAACAACAACCCGACATCCCAGGTTCTCATCGGGCCTGATAATGCGTGTGCGTCTTCTGCCGCAGTCACGCCTGGGAGTTTATGCTACTATTGCTACACAGCCCTTCCCCGGTGTACAGCTGTGCGTCCAAATGTGTAAGAACCGAGACGCCCACTGAATGTCTTCAGATGCATCAAGCATGCTTGGTGCGTCATTAGATACCACCAGCGGGCGCACTGTGGAAACTTGCAGGAACCCTCTGCTATGTGCACATTGACCCTCTGAGTATGACCTCCATTGTGAGTGATCTGTGTTTAGAACCAATAACAGCACCACAACCAAAAACACTCTCATAAGACCCTCTTAAGATGCGTCTGAATAGCCACCTCCTCTGTTACCTATCAGCCCTCACCCCGGGGCCGGACTGACCATCTGGCAGTTCTGGCAAATGCCAGAAGGGCCGATGGCCAGATGAGCCGGTCCAGATAGACAGCCGGGAGCTGCTGTAAAGGAAACATTCCGACCTAGCTCCCGCCCACTGAGCCCCGCGGTTCTGAGCAGCCAGCAGCAGCAGAACGGAAATGGCAGCCGGCGGCAGGTACAGTATGACTGGAGGGGAGAGTTGAGAAGACAGAGCCGACGGAGGTGTCATCTGCTGGGGCCGTGCATGCTGGGTGGCCTGGGGAACAGAGCGCGGACAGGATCAGGGACTGGGGCGGCTGGCAGCCAGAGATGGAGCAGGGACTGCGACCACGCTGCTCACCAGCTGGCACCCAGATGGAGTAGACCCGGTGGAGTCAAGTAGGCAAGGTGAGGGTGGTGGAGGTGGGGAGCCGGGTAGGAGGAGCAGCCTAAAGTATGTTGTTTCACTCTCATTGTGGCAGGATCTCAGTATAGGGTGAGGGTAACCCTAATGTGTAAGTGTGTGTGGTCATGGGCAGACTAGATGGGCTAAGTGGTTCTTATCTGCTGTCAAATTCTATATTTCTACTGTGACTACAGTGCCTACTGTGCTTCCCCCTGCACCAAGCTCCATCCCCGACAGGCAAGTTATTGTCTATGGGCACGCCTCCCCTCCCCTCTGACCAATCTAGTCCTTACATTAGCTCCATCTCACCACACTCCTGTTTCCTATGTTCCTCCCCTCTTCCTTAGCTCTTTTTTCATTTTCTCTCAGGCTCTCCCCCTTCCCACCCTTGCAGCACCCTCTCCCCCTGCCACTCAGCTCTGTTACCTACATGAGGAGTTGAGTAGACTGTGTCACTCTGCGTGTGGCTACACTCCCTAACCTGGAGGACTCAAGCAAGTTTAATAAGTGGATGGGAGTTAGTTTGGTGCGGTGGTGGGTGCAGCTAATAAAAAAAAACAGGGTAAGGGCTGGTGGTGCCATGGTCACTACCAACCAACAATCAGCAATCATTGTGTCCTTAACCCTATCTTTCCCCAGCTGCTATCTATACTTACCCTCTCACTGCCTGCCCCTAACCCCTACTTTGACCCAGTACTGACCAGCAGTAGGGGGGGGGGGGGGGCAGTGCAGATGACCCCTTACCTCCTCCATATCCCCAGCACTGTCCCCAGTACTGCCTGCCCCTATCCCCCTCCTTGTCCCAGTACTGTCCTACTGGCTATCTACTCTTACCCCTCCTTACCACCGGCACTGACTGGCCATATCCACATCCTTGTCCCAGCTGCTATCTAGCCTCATCCCCTCATTTCCCCACAGTACTGCTCCAGCTGCTATATACCCTTATTCTGCCCTCCCTAACCCCACCTGCTGCATGCCCTTACTGCCATGTAAACCATCCTGTCCCAACTGCTCCCTGCCTCAACCCTCAGCTCTAAACAAACTGCTAACTACCCTTAAATACCTTTCCCCCAACTGCTACCTGCCCCCTGGCAATCCCTAAGGTGTCACCTGGGGATGGGTATGAAATGCCCCTGGTGATAATCTCGGTGGTCTCAATCCCGACAGCGGAGTTTCATCTCCCTCCGGCAGCCTATTCCTAGCTTTTTCCTTCCCTCACTCTGGGCCCACATTATGCGGATTGGGTGTTTATGGTTCATGTTTTATTCATTCAACCATTGTCTGTCTCTTTTTCTGTTGTATGGGTGATGGAAAGGATCACCAGGACAGAGTGAGTAGCATTACGGTGTGTAGCTTGTTATCTTTAGCACAATTGCAACATACAAGGGATCACCAGTGAGCTTAATTTAACAAGGCTCAAGTAGGGATCTACTGTATATCTAACATCAATTGACATTATTGTCTATGATCCACAGTGGACCCCAGTCTCTAAACGGTCATCTAACACCTGCAACCCGCTTGATTCAGTATATATTTTGAGAACGCTATATGCTCAATCAATCCACTAAATACATACTGTACATCAATGAACTGCAACATAATAGCAACAATCAACACTGTTTGACTGCTACAATCTAATTGATACATATATGTATCGATTTTGTGCTGTTTGTTTATATAGTTTCTTTTCTTTTTAAAGTGTGTTATGTGTATATGAATTTTATTTAATAAATTGTGATTATTATTTTTTTTACCAAAACAAACCACTGGCAAATAGTATGATAAATATGGTTTTCTAGTGTGACCCTGTATATATACAATGTGGCATGCCATGACACCAAGCCCCTTTCCTGCTGTGCACCCTACCTTAAAAAAAATCCTACAGAGAACACTATCTTATTCTCTATGCCTACTAAGCCAGGGCATGGCTATTTGGGAAAATGCCTTCCCTTTTCAATGTGTGTGACCTACACCAATGAAGTGCTAGCTTTACCAGGGACGTGCAGACAGGCGAGGTAGGAGTAAGTGCCTCCCCTGTCTTTAATGATTAAAATAATATAAAGAAAATACTTATGACACACATTCTGTGTCATAAGTAATTTCTTTATATTAATCTATCCATTTCCGTTATTAAAAGTAGTTTGGGAGGCACTGATAGCAGTGCCTCCCATTTATAATAGGTACAGGCTAAAGTGTGTGTGTGTGTGTGTGTGTGTGTGTGTGTGTGTGTGTGTGTGTGTGTGTGTGTGTGTGTGTGTGTGTGTGTGTGTGTGGGAGGGGGGGGGGAGCGCTGGGCTGAAAAAGCCCATTGAAACCAGAGGGGAAAGCGGCACTTCTGCAAGTGCCTCGTTGACAGGGGAAACCCGCCCCTGTCAGCGAGGCAGATGTGATTGGACAGGGGATCCAGTGCTGGACCCGCTGTCCAATCAGGCGGCATAGTGAATCGGAGGCAGCTCCGGGACCAGCTACTGTAGAGCTGTCACTACAGCAGCGGCAGCCCTGTACGGCGTGTGCTAGTCGGCGGAAGAGCCATGCCTGCTTTCAGTGATGACATTCCCTTCTGCTTCAACTAGCCCGGGCCGGACTTCTTGCTGGTCAGTCACCCTGGATCATTCAATCTATATATTCTGTCTGCCATTATGTGTAAAAATGGGACACTGTCTGCTGTAATGTGTAAAAAGGGGGACCTTTTGCTGTAATGTGTAAAAAGGTGGACTGTCTGCTGTAATGTGTAAAAAGGGGGACTGTCTGCTGTAATGTGTAAAAAGGGGGACTGTCTGCTGTAATGTGTAAAAAGGGGGACTGGCTGCCGTAATGTGTAAAAAAAGGGGACGCTGTCTGCCGTTATGTGTAAAAAGTGGACGCTGTCTGCCGTTATGTGTAAAAAGGGGGACGCTGTCTGCCGTTATGTGTAAAAAGGGCACGCTGTCTGCCGTAATGTGTAAAAAGGGGATGCTGTCTGCCGTTATGTGTAAAAAGTGCGTGCTGTCTGTCGTAATGTGTAAAAAGTGGACGCTATCTGCAGTAAAGTGTAAAAAGGGGACGCTGTCTGCCATTATGTGTAAAAAGGGCACGCTGTCTGCCGTTATGTGTAAAAAGGGCATGCTGTCTGCCGTAATGTGTAAAAAGGGGACGCTGTCTGCCGTTATGTGTAAAAAGGGGACGCTGTCTGCCGTTTAAGTGTAAAAAGGGGACGCTGTCTGACGTTATGTGTAAAAAGTGGACGCTATCTGCCGTAATGTGTAAAAAGGGGACGCTGTCTGCCGTAATATGTAAAAAGGAGAATCTGTCTGCCGTTATGTGTAAAAGGGGCTCTACCTGGTGTAGTGGTGCTACTGTGCAGCGCAATTTGAATAATGGAGACTACTGTGCACCGTCATATGAATTGGTATTATTTTGTGGCCACACCCCTTCCCGACGAATCCACGCCTCTATGTTTTACATGGAGGTGGGGGGGGGGGGGGGCGCTCCAATGCCATTTCTTGCACACAGCACTAAAATGTCTAGTTACGGCACTGTTGCTAGGTATCCATTTATCTGATGGGGTTACTTTATCTTACTGCCTCCCCAGCCAATGACCTCACCGCACGTCACTGAGCTTTACCTGAGAACCACCCAAATACCAAACGTCTGACTGGCACACATTTGAATCCCCTGAAGGATGAGCTCTGTTGCATGTATTTTAGATTATGATGACAACTTGTATATTTTGCTTATATTAATTATATTTGTAAAAACATAAATTAAGAAGTAGGAAGGTCAGGATGAGTAAGCGGAGGTGTCTATGCTAGGAGACAGATGCTGATGCCGAGGTGGGCCTATGGTCTTTAATGCCAGGGCCTATTTTTAGTCCCAGTCCAGCCCTACCTCACCCAATACATTTCTAATGCATGCTCATAAACGGGTTGGGTATGAGATCCCGGTGGAAGGGACGCCAGCGGTCAGAGTACCAACGCCGGCATCCTGATGTTGAAGATCCCGACAGGGGTGAGTTAAGGCTTTCAACTCCCTGCTTAAATCTAACCCCCCATAAACAGCAGCCTAACCCTAAACTTATCCCCTTAGTGCCTAAACCTAACCTCCCCCTGGTGGTGGCTAACCCTCTCCCCCCTCCGCCCAACCTAACCCTAACCTCCCACCCCCTACAGCCTAACCCTAACCTCCCACCCCCTACAGCCCAACACTAACCTCCCACCCCCTACAGCCTAACCCTAACCTCCCACCCCCTACAACCTAACCCTAACCTCCCACCCCCTACAACCTAACCCTAACCTCCCACCCCCTACAGCCTAACCCTAACCTCCCACCCCCTACAACCTAACCCTAACCTCCCACCCTCTACAGTCTAACCCTAACCTCCCACCCCCTACAGCCCAACACTAACCTCCCACCCCCGACAGCCTAACCCTAACCTCCCACCCCCTACAACCTAACCCTAACCTCCCACCCCCTACAACCTAACCCTAACCTCCCACCCCCTACAGCCTAACCCTAACCTCCCACCCCCTACAACCTAACCCTAACCTCCCACCCCCTACAGCCTAACCCTAACCTCCCACCCCCTACAGCCCAACCCTAACCTCCAACCACCTACAGCCTAACCCTAACCTCCCACCCCCTACAACCTAACCCTAACCTCTCACCCCCTACAGCCTAACCCTAACTGCTCATCATCTACAACCTAACCCTAACCCCTCCTTGGTTAAAGCTACCAACCCCCTCAGCCTACACATCCTGGCTATGCTTACCTTCGGGATTCTGGGTGTCGCAATCCTGACCTTTTCTGGATTCCAGCATCGGTATTCTGACAGCTGTCGGCATTTTGGCATTGGTATTTCGGCTGCCGGGATCCCGACATCCAAGATCTTGATTATAACCCCCATAAACTCTTTCTTCCTTACCTATCCCAATACAGTAGTACTAGAGGGTGTTTCACGCTATTGGCACCAAATGTTTTCTGTATTTATTTAACTTTTAACGCAATTGACGTAATTTAGTGCATTTGACACGGACATACCTTGGTCTATGAGAAACATGAGGAAGTCCTAGCAAGTGTTGAAAGTGTGCGCCATTAGCATCCAGGCCAGCTGTTCACCATGTGCGCAGAGAAGGTCAGCTGTACATGCGTCTGACGGTGACGTTGTGGACTGTGGCACCAGTGGCGGCTCCAGATGTGGGGCTACAGCGCAGTACAAATTTCAAATAGGGGAGCCACCCCAAAGGCCAGTGAGTCAGGTTGTGATGACCGTTGGTGGCAGTAGATAAGGTTCCCCAACTGATGGACCATAAACCTTTTTGCAGGGAAGAGCGGGATACAATTGCTGTTCAAGTTGAGAATGTGAAACAGATTTGTTACTCTAAAGTAAATGGCGCTTCCACACAGTATTAGTTTATTACTGTACACGCTTAGGCAACCAGGGTATTGCAGGTGTTTTTAATGCACTATTTTATTTAAAAAAAAAAAAAAGTCTGTTTTTTCAATTGTATTTCATTGGTTGGAAGATCAAAATATAGGTGGAGAAAAGGTCTGACATGGTTTATCATGATCTCAGGCTTTATATCACAAGAACCTGCATTGTCTGTAAGGCTGTGTACATTTATACATCCACTCTGAAAAAGCCTGGGCGTGAATGATTCTTACCACCAAACTTCTTGTCTTAAAATTCTCCTCTGATTGGAAATTTTCCATAGAACACAAATGAAGTGCAACTAAGCCTACAGATGGAAATACATACCCGGGAGGCTATAACAGCCAATGGTACAGTGCACATCAGAGACAAGAATAACCTTCTAATTAGAGTCAATGGAACGTGTCGGAGAGGATGACTAAGTCCCAAGTGGTCTTCATGCTGCAATCTCTCCCATAGCCACAAACTAACCTCAAACCATTCTCTCCATGTAGCTGAAAAAAATATATCCTAGTGTATCATCCTAAATACATGGAAACACTCACATAAGGGGGAGGGTGGGAGACTGTTCTGTTTGGTAATTCTAGATGGTCAGAACTTGTGGTGGCAGTGACAGAGGTTTGCAAGCTGAGAGACCCCCTGTGCATCATCAGGGCCCCCAAGAAGAGGCTTTGGCTCCTTCCTCTCTCGCTGTTCCACATTCACCTCTCACCTCTGCCAAGCTGTACACGGGCTCCCCGTCCCATACAGAATCCTCCCCAAACTCGTCACCCTCTCGTATAATGCCCTCTCTAACTCCACTGCTTCCTACATCTCCAACCTCATCTCCGTACATACAATGACCGTCGCCTCTCCACTCTGGTTACAGCTTATTTCTAAATCCAAGATTTCTCCCGTGCTGCCCCTACACCTTCTCAAACTCCCTCCTTTCATCACACTGATCCCCACTCTGCATAGCTTCAAACGGGCTCTGAAAACCCACTTGTTCCTCAAAGCACCCGTCCACTACATGACTATGTCACTGCGTAATTCACCACACCCTCCTACTTCGGCCATCTATACCTCTCTTGCCTTCTGCACTGAGGTTCCCAAACACTAGCTCACTCCTTAAGTTATCCGTTTGTGTCCCCCTTCCCGTTAGATTGTAAACAATGAGGAGAAGGGTTCTCCACCTTTCATGTTCCCACTGCCTTCTTCTATACGTCTGCATTTCACTTGCTCGTAGCCTGTACATCATACTTACCAACATTCTGGCAGCCAGGTCGGAGGGGGGGAGGGGCATGACAGAAGAGGGGCCGTTGCAAGTATGACAGATGACATTTGGGGGTGGGGCCACAAGATTGCATCATCATGGCTCCACCCCTGCTCTGCAGCATTGCTAGGTGCCTCCAGGCCATTCCGGGAAAGTAGGCAAGTATGCTTTACATCCCGTTCGTGCCCTCACTATTGGATGCAGGTTTCAGTATACGTTGAATGCTCCCCCCGCACACCTTTCTTCCCAGCTGTATTGTGTACTGAGAATTGTGATGTTTACTGTTATGTGCTGGTCACTGTTACTGTACTGTTTTACCGTGAGCTGTCCTATTGCCTTCCATATGTACGGTGTAAAGTGTAATAATAATAGGCCATGGACTTCTGTCATGCTTCAAATTACAGGCAAGCCAATACAGATACTTGGAAGTAATATCAGGACAAGACAAGTCAGACTATGGGGTCTATTCAGTACCTGTCCGGTCCTTTCCGACGGAAAGGACCCGACAGGTCAGTATTCAATGGGGCGGCCAAATCGGACTGTTGGATTTGGCTGCTCTCAACAACTGTCAGTACCTGGGGTGGATGGGGAGGCAGAGATGCCACTCAAACCCCGTCCTGTGTCGTCCGGCTGCTGGGTCTGCTGAGCGGCGGTGTCCGTCCCTGCTTCTGCTGGTGCCACTGCCGTGCAGCTGGGAGACTGACACTACTCACCCGTCCTTGCTCCCCCATGTCATCTCCCCGGGTCCGACAATGTCAATCCGACTTTATAAAAAGTCGGATTGACGTTGTCGGAACAGGGGCCAAAACCTGTTGGATTTGCCGCGGACCCACATGTCCCGCGGCTAAACCGACAATTCACGTGTTTTCCGACAACTCAGCCGCCACACTTGCAGTATATTAGAGCACAAGCCTTTCTACTTTCGTAGATCACAGCAGAGCACCCAATCCTATCTGCATCCAAGCACAGCGGAGCACACAATCCTATCTGCATCCAAGCACAGCGGCGCACACAATCCTATCTGCATCCAAGCACAGCGGCGCACACAATCCTATCTGCATCCAAGCACCGATGTACCAGGCACTCCTGTTACCATCGTTACGGTGTACTGACGTTTGGTTTTGTTTCTTGTTTTGTTGCATTATCATTTGGGTGTATAATGGGGAGTATTTTATTGGTGAACACTTTTTGAAAACGTTACGGGATTGGTCACTATGGGGGTCTTTCTGAGTTGATCACTAGCTGCCGTTGTTCGCAGCGCAGCGATCAGGCTAAAAATCGGCATTTCTGCGTATGCACCGCAATGCGCACGCACGTCGTACGGGTACAAAGGCTGTTGTGATTGTGCACAGGTTCTAGCAAACTGTTCAGTCGCACTGACGGCCGCAAGAAGATTGACAGGAAGGGGGCGTTTCTGGGTGTCAACTGACCGTTTTCAGGGAGTGTTTGCAAAAATGCAGGAGTGTCTGAAAAAATGCAGGCGTGGCTGGGCATTCGCCGGGCGAGTGTATGACGTCAAATCCGGACATGAATAGGCTGAAGTGATCGCAAGCGCTGAGTAGGTTCAGAGCTACTCAGTAACTGCACACACTGTTTTTGCAGAGCTCGGCTGCACATGCGTTCACACTTCTGCTAAGCTAAAATACACTCCCCAGTGGGCGGCGGCATAGCGTTTGCACAGCTGCTAAAACTAGCCAGCGAGCGATCAACTCGGAATGACCCCCTATATCAGATAGTAAACTGTTTCACTAACGGACACATAAGAGAAAAAAACATTTTACCGTGGGTTTTGCAATTGCAATAAGTATGTTTTGTGTCTAGTGCCGTGCAAAGTTGCGAGCCTGCAGCGCCGAAGCATTCAGTCTATACATTTGGCTGTAGTATAGATTACAAGACTTGCTGGTTATGCTTTATTGAAGAGGAGGAAATGAATATCTTATACTTTGTGTTTCATTGCGCAATCTACCATCCTCTCCGGCAGCGATGGTATCGGTGCATGTCGCCCTCAGCGAGGAACTTCTTTTTTTTTTTTAAACCGGTGTCATCTGGGTCACATGCATTTAGCAATCTGTGTCCGTCTGTATAACCAGTCTTTCTCTGGACACAACAGGAAAGTGATTTCATAAAGATTGTGATTCCCATACATCCAGCTGGAAACATCGTCGGTAGAACCAGAGAGAGATGTGATCGGGATTCTGTAATAGAATTTCTCTCACATCCCTTATAATGGCACACAAAGGTTACGTAGTATTAACATTCTTATTTTTTGGGATGCCGATCTACGTTTTAGCTATTTGTATTATAAACATTAAAAAGTTTAGTTTCATTATTTCTAAAAGAAAACCAACAATACATACTTTATTGTACATGCTATATAATGACTGTCTTTGTCTGCGTTCATAGATACGAGGTATACAGCAGTTATCTTTTTCTACCTATACAGGTTGAGTATCCCTTATCCAAAATGCTTGGGACCAGAGGTATTTTGGATATCGGATTTTTCCGTATTTTGGAATAATTGCATACCATAATGAGATATCATGGCGATGGGACCTAAGTCTAAGCACAGAATGTATATATGTTTCATATACACTTTATACACACAGCCTGAAGGTCATTTTAGACAATATTTTTAATAACTTTGTGTATTAAACAAAGTTTGTGTACATTGCGCCATCAGAAAACAAAGTTTCACTTTCTCACTCTCACTCAAAAAATTCCGTATTTCGGTATATATGGATATGGGATACTCAACCTGTATTATAAATCTTTTTAAAACATTTTTTTTTTAAACTCTATAATAATTTTTCTTTAATTAGATATTATGAGAGAAACAGAAGATAGGCTGTGCAATACAGTACGGTAGTATTAGAGTATTACTGTAAGTCTAGAACTCTAATACTGTAGAATTAAAAGTATTGAAATGTAACAATAGTAATATACGGGTTTAGTATGTGTGATCGGCAGATGGGATGCTGACCTAACCTCCCCCCAGTGATGCCTAACCCTAACTTTCCTCCTTAGTGCCTAACTTTCACCTTCCCCGGTGGTGCCTAACCCTAACCCCCCTCCCTGCAGCCTAACCCTAGAGTTCCCCTTAGTGCCTAATTCTAACCTCCTCCCGGTGGTTCCTAACCCTCCCCGTGGTGGTGTCTAACCCTCTCTTCCGGCAGCCTAATCCTAACCTCACCTCTTAGTGCCTAACCCAAACTTCCCCCTGGTGGTGCCTAACCCTAACCTCCCCCCATTGGTGCCTAACCCTAACCTCCCCCTGGTGGTGTCTAACCCTAACCCTCCCTTCCCGCAGCCTAATCCTAGCCTCTCCTCTCAGTACCTAACCCTAACCTCCTCCTGGTGGTGCCTAACCCTAACCTTCCCCCATTGGTGCCTAACCCTAACCTCCCCCCGGTGGTCTCTAACCCTAACTCCCCTCCCCGCAGTCTAACCTCCCCCCACCCCCAACAGCCTAACCCTACCCCCCCCCCAGGTGTCACCTAAACCTAACCTTATTCCCCTTGGCCCTAACCCATCCACTATACTTATTGGAATGCCGGCATCGGTCTAATGACCTTGCGGGATTCCGGCATTGGTATTCTGATGGATGCCGGGATTCCGACAGCCAGTATCTTAACTGCATCCCTAATGTACTGTACACAGATAGGCACTGATAAGGAAGTATCCTAACTGTATTCCTAATGTACTGTACACAGACAGGCACTGATAAGGAAGTACCCCTACTGCATCCCTAATGTACTCTACACAGATAGGCACTGATAAGGAAGTATCCTAACTGCATCCCTAATGAACTCTACACAGATAGGCATTGATAAGGAAGTACCCTAACTGCATCCCTAATGTACTCTACACAGATAGGCATTGATAAGGAATTATCCTAATTGCATCACTAATGTACTGTAAACAGATAGGCACTGATAAGGAAGTATCCTAACTGCATCCCTAATGTACTCTACACAGATAGGCATTGATAATGATTTATCCTAACTGCATCACTAATGTACTGTAAACAAATAGGCACTGATAAGGAAGTATCCTAACTGCATCCCTAATGTACTCTACACAGATAGGCACTGATAAGGAAGTATCCTAACTGCATCCCTAATGCACTCTACACAAATAGGCATTGATAAGGAAGTATCTTAACTGCATCCACAATGTACTGTAAACAGATAGGCACTGATAAGGAAGTATCCTAACTGCATCCCTAATGTACTCTCCACAGAAAGGCACTGATAAGGAAGTATCCTAACTGCATCCATAATGTACTGTACACAGATAGGCATTGATAAGGAAGTATCCTAACTGCATCCACAATGTACTGTACACAGATAGGCACTGATAAGGAAGTATCCTGACTGTACCCCAATGTACTGTACACAGATAGGCACTGATAAGGAAGTATCCTAGCTGCATCCCTAATGTACTGTACACAGATAGGCACTGATAAGAAAGTATTATAACTGCATCACTAATGTGCTGTACACAGATAGGCACTGATAAGGAAGTATCCTAACTGCATCCACAATGTACTGTACACAGATAGGCACTGATAAGAAAGTATACTAACTGCATCCCTAATGTACTCTACACAGATAGGCATTGATAAGGAATTATCCTAACTGCATCCCTAATGTACTGTACAGAGATAGGCACTGATAAGGAAGTATCCTAACTGCATCCCTAATGTACTGTACACAGATAGGCACTGATAAGGAAGTATCCTAATCTGCATGCATAATGTACTGTACACAGATATGCACTGATAAGGAAGTATCCTTACTGCATCCCTAATGTACTGTACACAGATAGGTACTGATAAGGAAGTATCCTAACTGAATCCCTAATGTACTGTACAGAGATAGGCACTGATAAGGAAGTATCCTAACTGCATCCCTAATGTACTGTACACAGACAGGCACTGATAAGGATGTATCCAAACTGCATCCCTAATGTACTGTACACAGATAGGCACTGATAAGGAAGTATCCTAACTGCATCCTTAATGTACTGCACACAGATAGGCACTGATAAGGAAGTATCCTTACTGCATCCCTAATGTACTGTACACAGATAGGCACTGATAAGGAAGTATCCTAACTGCATCCCTAATGTACTGTACACAGACAGGCACTGATAAGGAAGTATCCTAACTGCATCACTAATGTGCTGTACACAGATAGGCACTGATAAGGAAGTATCTTAACTGCATCCACAATGTACTGTACACAGATAGGCACTGATAAGAAAGTATACTAACTGCATCCACAATGTTCTGTACACAGATAGGCACTGATAAGGAAGTATCCTATCTGCATCCCTAATGTACTGTACACAGATAGGCACTGATAAGGAAGTATCCTAGCTGCATCCCTAATGTACTCTACACAGATAGGCACTGATAAGGAAGTATTCTAGCTGCATCCCTAATGTACTGTACACAGACAGGCACTGATAAGGAAGTATACTAACTGCATCCACAATGTACTGTACACAGATAGGCACTGATAAGCAAGTATCCTAGCTGCATCCCTAATGCACTGTACACAAATAGGCACTGATAAGGAAGTATTCTAACTGCATCCCAAATGTACTGTACACAGATAGGCACTGATAAGGAAGTATCCTAACTGCATCCCTAATGTACTATACACAGATAGGCACTGATAAGGAAGTATCCTAACTGCATCCCCAATGTACTGTACACAGATAGGCACTGATAAGGAGGTATCCTAACTGCATCCCTAATGTACTGTACACAGATAGGCACTGATAAGGAAGTATCCTAGCTGCATCCCTAATGTACTCTACACAGATAGGCACTGATAAGGAAGTATCCTAGCTGCATCCCTAATGTACTGTACACAGATAGGCACTGATAAGGAAGTATCCTAGCTGCATCCCTAATGTACTGTACACAGACAGGCACTGATAAGGAAGTATACTAACTGCATCCACAATGTACTGTACACAGATAGGCACTGATAAGGAAGTATCCTAGCTGCATCCCTAATGCACTGTACACAGATAGGCACTGATAAGGAAGTATTATAACCGCATCTCTTATGTACTGTACACAAATAGGCCCTGATAAGGAAGTATCCTAGCTGCATCCCTAATGTACTGTACACAGATAGGCACTGATAAGGAAGTATTATAACTGCATCTCTTATGTACTGTACATAGATAGGCACTGATAAGGAAGTATCCTAACTGCATCCCTAATGTACTGTACACAGATAGGCATTGATAAGGAATTATCCTAACTGCATCCCTAATGTACTGTACAGAGATAGGCACTGATAAGGAAGTATCCTAACTGCATCCCTAATGTACTGTACACAGATAGGCACTGATAAGGAAGTATCCTAATCTGCATGCATAATGTACTGTACACAGATATGCACTGATAAGGAAGTATCCTTACTGCATCCCTAATGTACTGTACACAGATAGGTACTGATAAGGAAGTATCCTAACTGAATCCCTAATGTACTGTACAGAGATAGGCACTGATAAGGAAGTATCCTAACTGCATCCCTAATGTACTGTACACAGACAGGCACTGATAAGGAAGTATCCTAACTGCATCCTTAATGTACTGCACACAGATAGGCACTGATAAGGAAGTATCCTAACTGCATCCCTAATGTACTGTACACAAAAAGGCACTGATAAGGAAGTATCCTAACTGCATCCCTAATGTACTGTATGCAGACAGGCACTGATAAGGAAGTATCCTAACTGCATCACTAATGTGCTGTACACAGATAGGCACTGATAAGGAAGTATCCTAACTGGATCCACAATGTACTGTACACAGATAGGCACTGATAAGAAAGTATACCTACTGCATCCACAATGTTCTGTACACAGATAGGCACTGATAAGGAAGTATCCTAGCTGCATCCCTAATGTACTGTACACAGATAGGCACTGATAAGGAAGTATCCTAGCTGCATCCCTAATGTACTCTACACAGATAGGCACTGATAAGGAAGTATCCTAGCTGCATCCCTAATGTACTGTACACAGATAGGCACTGATAAGGAAGTATCCTAGCTGCAACCCTGATGTACTGTACACAGACAGGCACTGATAAGGGAGTATACTAACTGCATCCACAATGTACTGTACACAGATAGGCACTGATAAGGAAGTATCCTAGCTGCATCCCTAATGCACTGTACACAGATAGGCACTGATTAGGAAGTATTCTAACTGCATCCCTAATGTACTGTACACAGATAGGCACTGATAAGGAAGTATCCTAACTGCATCCCCAATGTACTGTACACAGATAGGCACTGATAAGGAAGTATCCTAACTGCATCACTAATGTGCTGCACACAGATAGGCACTGATAAGTAAGTATCCTAACTGCATCCCTAATGTACTGTACACAAAAAGGCACTGATAAGGAAGTACAGATGTAGCCACCTTTATCTTGACTGGCTGAGGCATTTGTCCCGATCGAGCATACGCTGCGTAGGGAGGCGCGCCTAGTCACAGAGAGGCGTACCTAATCGCACGGAGGCAGACAGAGCGTTTGGCGTTACCTTTACGTGTAATACCTGCGATCAGCCACCAGATGTTGCTTTTTACAATCACCACTGAGCATGCGTGTGGTCTCCCGTAAAATACAATACTGAAATATATAATAAGGACTACTTTACTAAGCGTCTCATTACGCTGCATACAGTAAATACTCATTACGCTGCATTATTTAATACAGTAAATACTCATTATGCTGCATTATTTAATACAGTATATACGGTACAGACGCAAATAGTACAGCATACAGTATATGATCCATCTACAGTACTTTATGAATATGTGAGCGTCCAAGTCCCGCAGACAAAACAACATAAAACCAGTAGTGTACACTGTCGCAAATGGATGTGTTAGAAGTTCACTATTGCCTCTTGAGATTAGGAATTTTGTACAGTATGTTAGCGTCCTAATCCCATAGCCATTACAGCATAATCAAAACCAATGGATTTATTCATCTGTCTGCGGCGAAGTGGTGAAGTGTTCCGCTTACTATACTCAGAGTCCCGAGTTCGATTTCTAAAGTACGAATGTATGTTAGTTTTATCCAGACACTTTATTATTTTTTTATTCACATAAACCAGGGCAAAGCTGCAGGAGCGGTTCTGTTAAGGTTCTATGCACCGTACAGTACACATACAATTCTGTAGCAGGGCAGACTCAATTGAAATGGCTACCACCTATGACTCCTTGCTCCACGGAGGCCCTAGGCTACGGAGCAAGTAACAGTCCAGATTTTGCAGGCTATGGGGCAATGCTGAAGGAGCGTCACAATCCCCTAGCTAAAATACACAGGGGCGATAGGACTAAGCGAGGTACAGTATATGAACATAACGATACACTGCAAAGTTCCCCATGGTTTTAATTATGCCTTTTCTTTGAACACAGTATTTTCGACTGCCTCGCCCTACACCCATCCCAATTTCCCCTTCCCCCCTGGGAGCCTGCAATGTACATGCAGTAGACAGGGAGGGAGTTCCGATCAGGTTACAAGACATGTGCAACAGTATACTACTGTATGTAGGAAAATCCCCCGCCCACTCTGATTTATGTGAAACCTGTGTGCACCCTTCCATTGAATGTATAACAAAGAAATAAAATAATAATAAAGTGAATGTTGCAGGAACACATTAAAAAAAGGTTGGCACTTCCTTCCCATTGGTGTTGGTTTATGCCTTAGGGGACTCGGACGCAAATACTTGTATTTGAAAAGCACGTATTTTCCACTGCCTCTCCCTACCCCCATTGCCCTTCCCCCCTGGGAGCCTGCACAGGTCATGCAGTGGACAGGGAGGGAGTTCAGGTCAGGTACAATACACAAATGCCGACAATCTACAGTACTGTGTTGCTCAGTTAGTTGCGTCGGAATACACTAGTTTATATTCATTACCGCTGTGTATTTGTATATAGCGGAATGAATCGCTGCTGCAGATTTACTTTGATTTATGTGAAACCTGTGTGCACCCTTTCATTGAATGTATAACAAAGAAAAACAATAATAAAGTGAATGTCACGGGAATATATAAAAAAAAAAAGGTTGGCACTTTGGGACTCAAAGCTGAGACACTCAGTGTGGGATGTAAGAGCCTTCATCGCTAGGTTGGTATGGAAGAGGAGACAATTAGCTACCAGCGGGTACCAACTCCAAGTTTCTGTGACCCCCACAAGGCTCATGGCAAGCGTCGGAACCCATGGTGGGTCTGAATTAACGGGCCCATTATAGTCTATGGGAAAATGAGTCCACTTTGCGTACTGATATCTCTGGTTATGGGTGTCCCAGAGACTCGGGACTGGTACCATTTAAAAGAGGAGACTCTTGGCTTTCAGGGCAGACCAACGACTAGTTTATGTGACACTGGAAAGGGAAACAGTAAGCAACCGTGTATCAGGTCCCCTCCAGTTGTCCGCCTAGCTTGCACAGGATGCAGGGTTTCTGGCTAGATAGGAAATACTGTACAGAAATGCTAAGCATGGTAATTTGACATCCAGGAACATAGGGAGGAGTTTATCTCTCTCCATTATACTTAGAAAAATTACACTTGCCACTGTACGTTACAAGCTGTTCGTGCTAATTAGTACAATAGTAGAACATACTGTACAGAGATACTAAGTACAGTGATTTGGCATCCACAAACTTAGGGAGGAGCTTTAATCTCTCTCCATTGTAATCTTTCTAAGCATAATGGAGAGAGATAAAAGCTCCTTCCTAAATTCCTGGCTGCCAAATTGCCATCCAGAGTATCGCTGTACTCTATGTTCTACTAGTGTACTAATTAGCACGAACAGCTTGTAACATACAGTGGCAAGTTTAATATTTCTATGTATAATGGAGAGAGATAAAAGCTCCTCAGTAAGTTCCTGGATGCCACATCACTGTACTTAGTATCTCTGTACAGTATTTTCTGTTAGGGTACTAATTAGCTGTTCGTGCTAATTAGTACCCTAATAGAACATACTGTGCAGAGATACTAAGGACGGTGATATGGTATCCAGGAACTTACTGAGGAGCTTTTATCTCTCTCCATTATACATAGAAAGATTAAACTTGCCGCTGTATGTTACAAGCTGTTCGTGCTAATTAGTACCCTATTAGAACATACTGTACAGAGATACTACAGACAGTGATTTGGCATCCAGGAACTTAGGGAGGAGCTTTTATCTCTCTCCTATATACTTAGAAAGATTACAGCGGAGAGAGATAAAAGCTCCTCCCTAAGGTTCCTGGATGCCAAATCACTGTCTGTAGTATCTCTGTACAGTATGTTCTACTAGTGTACTAATTAGCACGAGCAGCTTGTAACGTACAGTGGCAGTTTTGATCTTTCTATGTATAATGTAGAGAGATAAAAGCTCCTCCCTCAGTTCCTGGTTGCCAAATCACCATCCTTAGTTTCTCTGTATAGTATTTTCTATTAGGGTACTAATTAGCACGAACAGCTAATTAGTACCCTAATAGAAAATACTGTACAGAGACACTAAGTTCAGTGATGTGGCATCCAGGAACTTACTGAGGAGCTTTTATCTCTCTCCATTATACATAGAAAGATTAATCTTGCCACTGTACGTTACAAGCTGTTCGTGCTAATTAGTACACTAGTAGAACATACTGTACAGAGATACTACATACAGTGATTTGGCATCCAGGAACCTTAGGGAGGAGCTTTTATCTCTCTCCATTATGCTTAGAAAGATTACAATGGAGAGAGAATAAAGCTCCTCCCTAAGTTCGTGGATGCCAAATCACTGTACTTAGTATCTCTGTACAGTATGTTCTACTAGTGTACTAATTAGCACGAACAGCTTGTAACGTACAGTGGCAAGTTTAATCTTTCTATGTATAATATAGAGAGATAAAAGCTCCTCCCTAGGTTCCTGGTTGCCAAATCACCGTCCTTAGTATCTCTGTATAGTATTTTCTATTAGGGTACTAATTAGCACGAACAGCTAATTAGTACCCTAATAGAAAATACTGTACAGAGATACTAAGTATAGTGATGTGGCATCCAGGAACTTACTGAGGAGCTTTTATCTCTCTCCATTATACATAGAAAGATTAATCTTGCCACTGTACGTTACAAGCTGTTCGTGCTATTTAGTACACTAGTAGAACATAGAGTACAGCGATACTCTGGACAGCAATTTGGCATCCAGGAATTTAGGGAGGAGCTTTTATCTCTATCCATTATACTTAGATAGATTACAATGGAGAGATTAAAGCTCCTCCCTAAGTTCATGGATGCCAAATCACTGTACTTAGTATCTCTGTACAGTATGTTCTACTAGTGTACTAATTAGCACGAACAGCTTGTAACGTACAGTGGCAATTTTAATCTTTCTATGTATAATATAGAGAGATAAAAGCTCCTCCCTAAGTTCCTGGTTGCCAAATCACCATCCTTAGTATCTTTGCATAGTATTTTCTATTAGGGTACTAATTAGCACAAACAGCTTGTAACGTACAGTGGCAATTTTAATCTTACTATGTATAATATAGAGAGATAAAAGCTCCTCCCTAAGTTCCTGGTTGCCAAATCACCATCCTTAGTATCTCTGCATAGTATTTTCTATTAGGGTACTAATTAGCACAAACAGCTAATTGGTACCCTAATAGAACATACTGTACAGAGATACTAAGTATGGTGATTTTGTATCCAGGAACTTATTGAGGAGCTTTTATCTCTCTCCATTATACATAGAAAGATTAAACTTGCCGCTGTACGTTACAAGCTGTTCGTGCTAATTAGTACCCTAATAGAACATACTGTACAGAGATACGAAGTATGGTGATTTGGCATCCAGTTAAAAGCTGTTCGTGCTAATTAGTATACTAGTAGAACATACTGTACAGAGATACTAAGAATGGTGATTTGGCATCTGGGAACTTCCAGAGGAGCTTTTATCTCTCTCCATTTTACATAGAAAGATTAAACTTGCCGCTGTACTTTACAAGCTGTCCGTGCTAATTAGTACCCTAATTGAAAATACTGTACAGAGATACTACAGACAGTGATTTGGCATCCAGGAACTTAGGGAGGAGCTTTTATCTCTCTCCTATATACTTAGAAAGATTACAGCGGAGAGAGATAAAAGCTCCTCCCATAAGGTTCCTGGATGCTAAATCACTGTCTGTAGTATCTCTGTACAGTATGCTCTACTAGTGTACTAATTAGCACGAGCAGCTTGTAACGTACAGTGGCAGTTTTGATCTTTCTATGTATAATGTAGAGAGATAAAAGCTCCTCCCTCAGTTCCTGGTTGCCAAATCACCATCCTTAGTTTCTCTGTATAGTATTTTCTATTAGGGTACTAATTAGCACGAACAGCTAATTAGTACCCTAATAGAAAATACTGTACAGAGATACTAAGTACAGTGATGTGGCATCCAGGAACTTACTGAGGAGCTTTTATCTCTCTCCATTATACATAGAAAGATTAATCTTGCCACTGTACGTTACAAGCTGTTCGTGCTAATTAGTACACTAGTAGAACATACTGTACAGAGATACTACATACAATGATTTGGCATCCAGGAATCTTAGGGAGGAGCTTTTATCTCTCTCCATTATGCTTAGAAAGATTACAATGGAGAGATTAAAGCTCCTCCCTAAGTTCATGGATGCCAAATCACTGTACTTAGTATCTCTGTACAGTATGTTCTACTAGTGTACTAATTAGCACAAACAGCTTGTAACGTACAGTGGCAATTTTAATCTTTCTATGTATAATATAGAGAGATAAAAGCTCCTCCCTAAGTTCCTGGTTGCCAAATCACCATCCTTAGTATCTTTGCATAGTATTTTCTATTAGGGTACTAATTAGCACAAACAGCTTGTAACGTACAGTGGCAATTTTAATCTTACTATGTATAATATAGAGAGATAAAAGCTCCTCCCTAAGTTCCTGGTTGCCAAATCACCACCCTTAGTATCTCTGCATAGTATTTTCTATTAGGGTACTAATTAGCACAAACAGCTAATTGGTACCCTAATAGAACATACTGTACAGAGATACTAAGTATGGTGATTTTGTATCCAGGAACTTATTGAGGAGCTTTTATCTCTCTCCATTATACATAGAAAGATTAAACTTGCCGCTGTACGTTACAAGCTGTTCGTGCTAATTAGTACCCTAATAGAACATACTGTACAGAGATACGAAGTATGGTGATTTGGCATCCAGTTAAAAGCTGTTCGTGCTAATTAGTATACTAGTAGAACATACTGTACAGAGATACTAAGAATGGTGATTTGGCATCTGGGAACTTCCAGAGGAGCTTTTATCTCTCTCCATTTTACATAGAAGGATTAAACTTGCCGCTGTACTTTACAAGCTGTCCGTGCTAATTAGTACCCTAATTGAAAATACTATACAGAGATACTAAAGACAGTTATTTGGCACCCAGGAATTTAGGGAGGAGCTTTTATCTCTCCCCATTATACTTAGAAAGATTACAATGGAGAGAGATAAAAGCTCCTCCCTAAGTTCGTGGATGCCAAATCACTGTCCTTAGTATCTCTGTACAGTATGTTCTACTAGTGTACTAATTAGCACAAACAGCTTGTAACGTACAGTGGCAAGTGTAATTTTTCTAAGTATAATGGAGTGAGATAAAATCTCCTCCCTATGTTCCTGGATGTCAAATTACCATGCTTAGCATTTCTGTACAGTATTTCCTATCTAGCCAGAAACCCTGTATCCTGTGCAAGCTAGGCGGACAACTGGAGGGGACCCGAAACACGGTTGCTTCCCGTTTCCTTTTCCAGTGTCACATAAACTAGTGGTTGGTCTGCCCCGAAAGCCAAGAGTCTCCTCTTTTGTATGGTACCAGTCCTGAGTCTCTGGGCACCCAGAACCAGAGATATCAGTATGCAAAGTGGACCCATTTTCCCATAGACTATAATGGGACCGTTAATTCAGACCCACCATAGGTTCCGACGCTTGCCATGAGCCTTGTGGGGGTCACAGAAACTTGGGGTTGGTACCCTCCGGTAGCTAATTGTCTCCCCTTCCATACCAACCTAGTGATGAAGGCTCCCACCTCCCATGCTGAGAGTCACAAAGTGCCAACCTTTTTTTTTCTATGTTCCCGTGACATTCACTTTATTATTTTTTTTCTTTGTTGTACATTCAATGAAAGGGTGCACACAGGTTTCACATAAATCAAAGTAAATCTGCAGCAGCGATTCATTCCGCTATATACAAATACACAGCGGTAATGAGTATAAATTAGTGTATTCCAACGCAACTAACTGAGCAACACAGTACTGTAGATCGTCAGCATTTGTGTATTGTACCTGACCTGAACTCCCTCCCTGTCCACTGCATGACCTGTGCAGGCTCCCAGGGGGGAAGGGCGATGGGGGTAGGGAGAGGCGGTGGAAAACACTGTGCTTTTGAAATACAAGTATTAACGTCCGAGTCCCCTAAGGCATAAACCAACACCAATGGGAAGGAAGTGCCAACCTTTTTTTAATGTGTTCCTGTAACATTCACTTTATTATTATTATTTTTCTTTGTTATACATTCAATGGAAGGGTGCACACAGGTTTCACATAAATCAGAGTGGGCGGTGGATTTTCCTACATACAGTAGTATACTGTTGCACATGTCTTGTAACCTGATCGGAACTCCCTCCCTGTCTACTGCATGTACTTTGCAGGCTCCCAGGGGGGGAAGGGGAAAGTGGGATGGGGGTAGGGTGAGGCAGTGAAAAATACCGTGTTCAAAGAAAAGGCATAATCAAAACCATGGGGAACTTTGCGGTGTATCGTTATGCGCAAAGACCTCACTTATCCCTATCACCCCTGTGTATTTTAGCTAGGGGATTCTGACGCTCCTTCAGCATTGCCCCGTGACCTACCAAATCTGTGCTGTTACTTGCTCCATAGCCGAGGGCCTCCATTGGGCGAGGAGACACAGGCGGTAGCCATTTCAATTGAGTCTGCCCTGCTATAGAATTGTATGTATACCATATGGTGCATAGACCCTAAACAGTACAACTGCTCCTGCAGCTTTGCCCTAGTTTACGTGAATAACTCCCTCCCTGTCTACTGCATGACCTGTGCAGGATCCCAGGGGGGAAGGGCGACGGGCAAGCGGGAGGCGGTGGAAAATACTGTGCTTTTGAAATGCAAGTACTGTATGAGTCTGAGTCCCCAGTAGCCTCCTGCTAGCCTATTGCCCTTCCCCCCTGGGAGCCTGCACAGATCATGCAGTAGACAGGGAGGGAATTCAGGTCATGTGCAATACACAAACGCCGAATATCTACTGTATAGTACTGTTTTGCTCACAGTAGCGTCAGAATACACTCATTTCTACTCATTCCCGCTGTTTAGTTGCATTTAGCGTAAAGAATCGCTCCTGTAGATGTACTCTGATTTATATGTAACTTGTGTGCACCTTTCCATTGACTGTCTTACAATGTAGATAAAATAATACAGTGTATTATTACAATAAAAAAAAAAAAAGAAGACACATCACGTCTCGAACCCTGGACCCCCAGCGTGGGAGGTGGGAGCCTTCACCCCTAGCCCACGACGCCTCATGAGAAACTCCCAATTTCATGTGTGAAAGTACTGCAAACAGCGCCCGGCCCCCACCCCATTGGTGTTGGTTTATGCCTTAGAGGACTCGGACGCTCGCATTTGTAAAGCACGGTATTTTCCACCGCCTCCTGCTAGCCTATTGCCCTTCCCCCCTGGGAGCCTGCACAGATCATGCAGTAGACAGGGAGGGAATTCAGGTCATGTGCAATACACAAACGCCGAATATCTACTGTATAGTACTGTTTGCTCACTTAGTAGCGTCAGAATACACTCATTTCTACTCATTGCCGTTGTGCAGTTGCATTTAGCGTAAAGAATCGCTCCTGCAGATGTACTTTGATTTATGTGAAACCTGTGTGCATCCTTCCATTGGATGTATTAGAGAGAGAAAAAATTTTTTTTTAAATGAATGTCACGGGAACACATAAAAAAATGGTTGGCATTTCCTTCCCATTGGTGTTGGTTTACAGTATGCCGTAGTGGACTTGGACGCTCATGTAATTGCATTTCAAAGGCACAGTACAGTATTTCCCATCGTCTCCCCCTACCCCCATCGCCCTTCCCCCCTGGGAGCCTGCACAGGGAGGGAATTCAGGTCATGTGCAATACACAAACGCTGAAGATCTACAGTACTGTTTTGCTCAGTTAGTAGCGTCAGAATACCCTCATTTCATTCCCGCTGTTTAGTTGCATTTAGCGTAAAGAATCGCTCCTGCAGATGTACTCTGATTTATATGTAACTTGTGTGCACCTTTCCATTGACTGTCTTACAATGTAGATAAAATAATACAGTGTATTATTACAATAAAAAAATAAAAAAAGAAGGCACATCACGTCTCGAACCCTGGATGCCCAGCGTAGGAGGTGGGAGCCTTCACCCCTAGCCCACGACGCCTCATGAGAGACTCCCAATTTCATGTGTGAAAGTACTGCAAACAGCGCCCGGCCCCCACCCCATTGGTGTTGGTTTATGCCTTAGAGGACTCGGACGCTCGCATTTGTAAAGCACGGTATTTTCCACCGCCTCCTGCTAGCTACTGTAGCCCTCCATTCCCAGACGCTCATGTATTTTAAAAGCACGGTGTTTATACATTGTCATGTACATTCTTCCTTTTACACAATTACTGTAGTTGCGTCTCCATACACATACAGTACTCCATACTTTTTCCACCGCCTCCCGTTACGCCTACAGTATTGCCAGAGCTGTAGATCAATCCGCCGCTATACTGTACGATCGAAAGTACTGGATTAGTGGAGCATTAGCCACACAGTGGTGGAGATGTGTAATGCATGATGAGTATCTAGATCGCCTCAACGCGCCTACCTGTGATTAAACTCAGCTATCGCCTTAGCGTGACTAAACGCCCGTCTCGGCGGAGAAACAGTCAAGATAAAGGTGGCTACATCTGTATCCTAACTGCATCCCTAATGTACTGTACACAGACAGGCACTGATAAGGAAGTATCCTAACTGCATCACTAATGTGCTGTACACAGATAGGCACTGATAAGGAAGTATCCTAACTGCATCCCTAATGTACTGTACACAGATAGGCACTGATAAGGAAGTATCCTAACTGCATCCCTAATGTACTGTACACAGATAGGCACTGATAAGGAAGTATCCTAGCTGCATCCCTAATGTACTCTACACAGATAGGCACTGATAAGGAAGTATCCTAGCTGCATCCCTAATGTACTCTACACAGATAGGCACTGATAAGGAAGTATCCTAGCTGCATCCCTAATGTACTGTACACAGACAGGCACTGATAAGGAAGTATACTAACTGCATCCACAATGTACTGTACACAAATAGGCACTGATAAGGAAGTATCCTAGCTGCATCCCTAATGCACTGTACACAGATAGGCACTGATAAGGAAGTATCCTAACTGCATCCACAATGTACTGTACACAGATAGGCACTGATAAGGAAGTATCCTAGCTGCATCCCTAATGTACTGTACACAGATAGGCACTGATAAGGAAGTATCCTAACTGCATCCCTAATGTACTGTACACAGATATGCACTGATAAGGAAGTATCCTAACTGCATCCCTAATGTACTGTACACAGATAGGCATTGATAAGGAAGTATCCTAACTGCATCCCTAATGTGCTGTACACAGATAGGCACTGATAAGGAAGTATACTAACTGCATCCACAATGTACTGTACACAGATAGGCACTGATAAGGAAGTATCCTAGCTGCATCCCTAATGCACTGTACACAGATAGGCACTGATAAGGAAGTATCCTAACTGCATCCCTAATGTATTGTACACAGATAGGCACTGATAAGGAAGTATCCTAACTGCATCCCTAATGTGCTGTACACAGATAGGCGCTGATAAGGAATTATCCTAACTGCATCCCTAATGTGCTCTACACAGATAGGCATTGATAAGGAAGTATCCTAACTGCATCCCTAATGTGCTGTACACAGATAGGCATTGATAAGGAAGTATCCTAACTGCATCCACAATGTACTGTACACAGATAGGCACTGATAAGGAAGTATCCTGACTGTATCCCCAATGTACTGTACACAGATAGGCACTGATAAGGAAGTATCCTAGCTGCATCCCTAATGTACTGTACACAGATAGGCACTGATAAGGAAGTATTATTACTGCATCTCTTATGTACTGTACACAGATAGGCACTGATAAGGAAGTATTCTAACTGCATCCCCAATGTACTGTACACAGATAGGCACTGATAAGGAAGTATCCTAACTGCATCCCTAATGTACTATACACAGATAGGCACTGATAAGGAAGTATCCTAACTGCATCCCCAATGTACTGTACACAGATAGGCACTGATAAGGAGGTATCCTAACTGCATCCCTAATGTACTGTACACAGATAGGCACTGATAAGGAAGTATTATTACTGCATCTCTTATGTACTGTACACAGATAGGCACTGATAAGGAAGTATTCTAACTGCATCCCTAATGTACTGTACACAGATAGGCACTGATAAGGAAGTATCCTAGCTGCATCCCTAATGTACTGTACACAGACAGGCACTGATAAGGAAGTATACTAACTGCATCCACAATGTACTGTACACAGATAGGCACTGATAAGGAAGTATCCTAGCTGCATCCCTAATGCACTGTACACAGATAGGCACTGATAAGGAAGTATCCTAACTGCATCCATAATGTACTGTACACAGATAGGCACTGATAAGGAAGTATCCTACCTGCATCCCTAATGTACTGTACACAGATAGGCACTGATAAGGAAGTATCCTAACTGCATCCCTAATGTACTGTACACAGATATGCACTGATAAGGAAGTATCCTAACTGCATCCCTAATGTACTGTACACAGATAGGCATTGATAAGGAAGTATCTTAACTGCATCCCTAATGTGCTGTACACAGATATGCACTGATAAGGAAGTATACTAACTGCATCCACAATGTACTGTACACAGATAGGCACTGATAAGGAAGTATCCTAGCTGCATCCCTAATGCACTGTACACAGATAGGCACTGATAAGGAAGTATCCTAGCTGCATCCCTAATGTATTGTACACAGATAGGCACTGATAAGAAAGTATCCTAACTGCATTCCTAATGTGAGGTACACAGATAGGCATTGATAAGGAAGTATCCTAACTGCATCCCTAATGTGCTGTACACAGATAGGCGCTGATAAGGAATTATCCTAATTGCATCCCTAATATGCTCTACACAGATAGGCACTGATAAGGAAGTATCCTAACTGCATCCCTAATGTGCTGTACACAGATAGGCATTGATAAGGAAGTATACTAACTGCATCCACAATGTACTGTACACAGATAGGCACTGATAAGAAAGTATCCTAGCTGCATACCTAATGCACTGTACACAGAGAGGCACTGATAAGGAAGTATCCTAACTGCATCCACAATGTACTGTACAAAGATATGCACTGATAAGGAAGTATCCTAACTGCATCCCTAATGTACTCTACACAGATAGGCATTGATAAGGAATTATTCTAACTGCATCCCTAATGTACTGTACAGAGATAGGCACAGATAAGGAAGTATCCTAACTGCATCCCTAATGTACTGTACACAGATAGGCACTGATAAGGAAGTATCCTAATCTGCATGCATAATGTACTGTACATAGATATGCACTGATAAGGAAGTATCCTAACTGCATCCATAATGTACTGTACACAGATAGGCATTGATAAGGAAGTATCCTAACTGCATTCACAATGTACTGTACACAGATAGGCACCGATAAGGAAGTATCCTGACTGTACCCCAATGTACTGTACACAGATAGGCACTGATAAGGAAGTATCCTAGCTGCATCCCTAATGTACTGTACACAGATAGGCACTGATAAGGAAGTATTATAACTGCATCACTAATGTGCTGTACACAGATAGGCACTGATAAGGAAGTATCCTAACTGCATCCACAATGTACTGTACACAGATAGGCACTGATAAGAAAGTATACTAACTGCATCCCTAATGTACTCTACACAGATAGGCATTGATAAGGAATTATCCTAACTGCATCCCTAATGTACTGTACAGAGATAGGCACTGATAAGGAAGTATCCTTACTGCATCCCTAATGTACTGTACACAGATAGGCACTGATAAGGAAGTATCCTAATCTGCATGCATAATGTACTGTACAGAGATAGGCACTGATAAGGAAGTATCCTAACTGCATCCCTAATGTACTGTACACAGACAGGCACTGATAAGGATGTATCCTAACTGAATCCCTAATGTACTATACAGAGATAGGCACTGATAAGGAAGTATCCTAACTGCATCCTTAATGTACTGCACACAGATAGGCACTGATAAGGAAGTATCCTAACTGCATCCTTAATGTACTGCACACAGATATGCACTGATAAGGAAGTATCCTTACTGCATCCCTAATGTACTGTACACAGATAGGTACTGATAAGGAAGTATCCTAACTGAATCCCTAATGTACTATACAGAGATAGGCACTGATAAGGAAGTATCCTAACTGCATCCCTAATGTACTGTACACAGACAGGCACTGATAAGGATGTATCCAAACTGCATCCCTAATGTACTGTACACAGATAGGCACAGATAAGGAAGTATCCTAACTGCATCCTTAATGTACTGCACACAGATAGGCACTGATAAGGAAGTATCCTAACTGCATCCCTAATGTACTGTACACAGATAGGCACTGATAAGGAAGTATCCTAACTGCATCCCTAATGTACTGTACACAGATAGGCACTGATAAGGAAGTATCCTAACTGCATCCCTAATGTACTGTACACAGATAGGCACTGATAAGGAAGTATCCTAACTGCATCACTAATGTGCTGTACACAGATAGGCACTGATAAGGAAGTATCTTAACTGCATCCACAATGTACTGTACACAGATAGGCACTGATAAGAAAGTATACTAACTGCATCCACAATGTTCTGTACACAGATAGGCATTGATAAGGAAGTATCCTATCTGCATCCCTAATGTACTGTACACAGATAGGCACTGATAAGGAAGTATCCTAGCTGCATCCCTAATGTACTGTACACAGACAGGCACTGATAAGGAAGTATACTAACTGCATCCGCAATGTACTGTACACAGATAGGCACTGATAAGCAAGTATCCTAGCTGCATCCCTAATGCACTGTACACAGATAGGAACTGATAAGGAAGTATTCTAACTGCATCCCAAATGTACTGTACACAGATAGGCACTGATAAGGAAGTATCCTAACTGCATCCCTAATGTACTATACACAGATAGGCACTGATAAGTAAGTATCCTAACTGCATCCCCAATGTACTGTACACAGATAGGCACTGATAAGGAGGTATCCTAACTGCATCCCTAATGTACTGTACACAGATAGGCACTGATAAGGAAGTATCCTAGCTGCATCCCTAATGTACTCTACACAGATAGGCACTGATAAGGAAGTATCCTAGCTGCATCCCTAATGTACTGTACACAGATAGGCACTGATAAGGAAGTATCCTAGCTGCATCCCTAATGTACTGTACACAGACAGGCACTGATAAGGAAGTATACTAACTGCATCCACAATGTACTGTACACAGATAGGCACTGATAAGGAAGTATCCTAGCTGCATCCCTAATGCACTGTACACAGATAGGCACTGATAAGGAAGTATTATAACTGCATCTCTTATGTACTGTACACAAATAGGCCCTGATAAGGAAGTATCCTAGCTGCATCCCTAATGTACTGTACACAGATAGGCACTGATAAGGAAGTATTATAACTGCATCTCTTATGTACTGTACACAGATAGGCACTGATAAGGAAGTATCCTAACTGCATCCCTAATGTACTGTACACAGATAGGCATTGATAAGGAATTATCCTTACTGCATCCCTAATGTACTGTACAGAGATAGGCACTGATAAGGAAGTATCCTAACTGCATCCCTAATGTACTGTACACAGATAGGCACTGATAAGGAAGTATCCTAATCTGCATGCATAATGTACTGTACACAGATATGCACTGATAAGGAAGTATCCTTACTGCATCCCTAATGTACTGTACACAGATAGGTACTGATAAGGAAGTATCCTAACTGAATCCCTAATGTACTGTACAGAGATAGGCACTGATAAGGAAGTATCCTAACTGCATCCCTAATGTACTGTACACAGACAGACACTGATAAGGATGTATCCGAACTGCATCCCTAATGTACTGTACACAGATAGACACTGATAAGGAAGTATCCTAACTGCATCCTTAATGTACTGCACACAGATAGGCACTGATAAGGAAGTATCCTAACTGCATCCCTAATGTACTGTACACAAAAAGGCACTGATAAGGAAGTATCCTAACTGCATCCCTAATGTACTGTACGCAGACAGGCACTGATAAGGAAGTATCCTAACTGCATCACTAATGTGCTGTACACAGATAGGCACTGATAAGGAAGTATCCTAACTGCATCCACAATGTACTGTACACAGATAGGCACTGATAAGAAAGTATACTAACTGCATCCACAATGTTCTGTACACAGATAGGCACTGATAAGGAAGTATCCTAGCTGCATCCCTAATGTACTTTACACAGATAGGCACTGATAAGGAAGTATCCTAGCTGCATCCCTAATGTACTCTACACAGATAGGCACTGATAAGGAAGTATCCTAGCTGCATCCCTAATGTACTGTACACAGATAGGCACTGATAAGGAAGTATCCTAGCTGCATCCCTAATGCACTGTACACAGATAGGCACTGATTAGGAAGTATTCTAACTGCATCCCTAATGTACTGTACACAGATAGGCACTGATAAGGAAGTATCCTAACTGCATCCCTAATGTACTATACACAGATAGGCACTGATAAGGAAGTATCCTAACTGCATCCCCAATGTACTGTACACAGATAGGCACTGATAAGGAAGTATCCTAACTGCATCACTAATGTGCTGCACACAGATAGGCACTGATAAGGAAGTATCCTAACTGCATCCCTAATGTACTGTACACAAAAAGGCACTGATAAGGAAGTATCCTAACTGCATCCCTAATGTACTGTACACAGACAGGCACTGATAAGGAAGTATCCTAACTGCATCACTAATGTGCTGTACACAGATCGGCACTGATAAGGAAGTATCCTAACTGCATCCCTAATGTACTGTACACAGATAGGCACTGATAAGGAAGTATCTTAGCTGCATCCCTAATGTACTCTACACAGATAGGCACTGATAAGGAAGTATCCTAGCTGCATCCCTAATGTACTCTACACAGATAGGCACTGATAAGGAAGTATCCTAGCTGCATCCCTAATGTACTGTACACAGACAGGCACTGATAAGGAAGTATACTAACTGCATCCACAATGTACTGTACACAGATAGGCACTGATAAGGAAGTATCCTAGCTGCATCCCTAATGCACTGTACACAGATAGGCACTGATAAGGAAGTATCCTAACTGCATCCACAATGTACTGTACACAGATAGGCACTGATAAGGAAGTATCCTAGCTGCATCCCTAATGTACTGTACACAGATAGGCACTGATAAGGAAGTATCCTAACTGCATCCCTAATGTACTGTACACAGATATGCACTGATAAGGAAGTATCCTAACTGCATCCCTAATGTACTGTACACAGATAGGCATTGATAAGGAAGTATCCTAACTGCATCCCTAATGTGCTGTACACAGATAGGCACTGATAAGGAAGTATACTAACTGCATCCACAATGTACTGTACACAGATAGGCACTGATAAGGAAGTATCCTAGCTGCATCCCTAATGCACTGTACACAGATAGGCACTGATAAGGAAGTAACCTAACTGCATCCCTAATGTATTGTACACAGATATGCACTGATAAGGAAGTATCCTAACTGCATTCCTAATGTGCTGTACACAGATAGGCATTGATAAGGAAGTATCCTAACTGCATCCCTAATGTGCTGTACACAGATAGGCGCTGATAAGGAATTATCCTAACTGCATCCCTAATGTGCTCTACACAGATAGGCACTGATAAGGAAGTATCCTAACTGCATCCCTAATGTGCTGTACACAGATAGGCATTGATAAGGAAGTATCCTAACTGCATCCACAATGTACTGTACACAGATAGGCACTGATAAGGAAGTATCCTGACTGTATCCCCAATGTACTGTACACAGATAGGCACTGATAAGGAAGTATCCTAGCTGCATCCCTAATGTACTGTACACAGATAGGCACTGATAAGGAAGTATTATTACTGCATCTCTTATGTACTGTACACAGATAGGCACTGATAAGGAAGTATTCTAACTGCATCCCTAATGTACTGTACACAGATAGGCACTTATAAGGAAGTATCCTAACTGCATCCCTAATGTACTATACACAGATAGACACTGATAAGGAAGTATCCTAACTGCATCCCCAATGTACTGTACACAGATAGGCAATGATAAGGAGGTATCCTAACTGCATCCCTAATGTACTGTACACAGATAGGCACTGATAAGGAAGTATCCTAGCTGCATCCCTAATGTACTCTACACAGATAGGCACTGATAAGGAAGTATCCTAGCTGCATCCCTAATGTACTGTACACAGATATGCACTGATAAGGAAGTATCCTAGCTGCATCCCTAATGTACTGTACACAGACAGGCACTGATAAGGAAGTATACTAACTGCATCCACAATGTACTGTACACAGATAGGCACTGATAAGGAAGTATCCTAGCTGCATCCCTAATGCACTGTACACAGATAGGCACTGATAAGGAAGTATCCTAACTGCATCCATAATGTACTGTACACAGATAGGCACTGATAAGGAAGTATCCAAGCTGCATCCCTAATGTACTGTACACAGATAGGCACTGATAAGGAAGTATCCTAACTGCATCCACAATGTACTGTACACAGATAGGCACTGATAAGAAAGTATACTAACTGCATCCACAATGTTCTGTACACAGATAGGCACTGATAAGGAAGTATCCTAGCTGCATCCCTAATGTACTTTACACAGATAGGCAATGATAAGGAAGTATCCTAGCTGCATCCCTAATGTACTCTACACAGATAGGCACTGATAAGGAAGTATCCTAGCTGCATCCCTAATGTACTGTACACAGAAAGGCACTGATAAGGAAGTATCCTAGCTGCATCCCTAATGCACTGTACACAGATAGGCACTGATTAGGAAGTATTCTAACTGCATCCCTAATGTACTGTACACAGATAGGCACTGATAAGGAAGTATCCTAACTGCATCCCTAATGTACTATACCCAGATAGGCACTGATAAGGAAGTATCCTAACTGCATCCCCAATGTACTGTACACAGATAGGCACTGATAAGGAAGTATCCTAACTGCATCACTAATGTGCTGCACACAGATAGGCACTGATAAGGAAGTATCCTAACTGCATCCCTAATGTACTGTACACAAAAAGGCACTGATAAGGAAGTATCCTAACTGCATCCCTAATGTACTGTACACAGACAGGCACTGATAAGGAAGTATCCTAACTGCATCACTAATGTGCTGTACACAGATAGGCACTGATAAGGAAGTATCCTAACTGCATCCCTAATGTACTGTACACAGATAGGCACTGATAAGGAAGTATCTTAGCTGCATCCCTAATGTACTCTACACAGATAGGCACTGATAAGGAAGTATCCTAGCTGCATCCCTAATGTACTCTACACAGATAGGCACTGATAAGGAAGTATCCTAGCTGCATCCTTAATGTACTGTACACAGATATGCACTGATAAGGAAGTATCCTAGCTGCATCCCTAATGTGCTGTACACAGACAGACACTGATAAGGAAGTATACTAACTGCATCCACAATATACTGTACACAGATAGGCACTGATAAGGAAGTATCCTAGCTGCATCCCTAATGCACTGTACACAGATAGGCACTAATAAGGAAGTATCCTAACTGCATCCATAATGTACTGTACACAGATAGGCACTGATAAGGAAGTATCCAAGCTGCATCCCTAATGTACTGTACACAGATAGGCACTGATAAGGAAGTATCCTAACTGCATCCACAATGTACTGTACACAGATAGGCACTGATAAGAAAGTATACTAACTGCATCCACAATGTTCTGTACACAGATAGGCACTGATAAGGAAGTATCCTAGCTGCATCCCTAATGTACTTTACACAGATAGGCACTGATAAGGAAGTATCCTAGCTGCATCCCTAATGTACTCTACACAGATAGGCACTGATAAGGAAGTATCCTAGCTGCATCCCTAATGTACTGTACACAGATAGGCACTGATAAGGAAGTATCCTAGCTGCATCCCTAATGCACTGTACACAGATAGGCACTGATTAGGAAGTATTCTAACTGCATCCCTAATGTACTGTACACAGATAGGCACTGATAAGGAAGTATCCTAACTGCATCCCTAATGTACTATACACAGATAGGCACTGATAAGGAAGTATCCTAACTGCATCCCCAATGTACTGTACACAGATAGGCACTGATAAGGAAGTATCCTAACTGCATCACTAATGTGCTGCACACAGATAGGCACTGATAAGGAAGTATCCTAACTGCATCCCTAATGTACTGTACACAAAAAGGCACTGATAAGGAAGTATCCTAACTGCATCCCTAATGTACTGTACACAGACAGGCACTGATAAGGAAGTATCCTAACTGCATCACTAATGTGCTGTACACAGATAGGCACTGATAAGGAAGTATCCTAACTGCATCCCTAATGTACTGTACACAGATAGGCACTGATAAGGAAGTATCTTAGCTGCATCCCTAATGTACTCTACACAGATAGGCACTGATAAGGAAGTATCCTAGCTGCATCCCTAATGTACTCTACACAGATAGGCACTGATAAGGAAGTATCTTAGCTGCATCCCTAATGTACTGTACACAGACAGGCACTGATAAGGAAGTATACTAACTGCATCCACAATGTACTGTACACAGATAGGCACTGATAAGGAAGTATCCTAGCTGCATCCCTAATGCACTGTACACAGATAGGCACTGATAAGGAAGTATCCTAACTGCATCCACAATGTACTGTACACAGATAGGCACTGATAAGGAAGTATCCTAGCTGCATCCCTAATGTACTGTACACAGATAGGCACTGATAAGGAAGTATCCTAACTGCATCCCTAATGTACTGTACACAGATATGCACTGATAAGGAAGTATCCTAACTGCATCCCTAATGTACTGTACACAGATAGGCATTGATAAGGAAGTATCCTAACTGCATCCCTAATGTGCTGTACACAGATAGGCACTGATAAGGAAGTATACTAACTGCATCCACAATGTACTGTACACAGATAGGCACTGATAAGGAAGTATCCTAGCTGCATCCCTAATGCACTGTTCACAGATAGGCACTGATAAGGAAGTAACCTAACTGCATCCCTAATGTATTGTACACAGATAGGCACTGATAAGGAAGTATCCTAACTGCATTCCTAATGTGCTGTACACAGATAGGCATTGATAAGGAAGTATCCTAACTGCATCCCTAATGTGCTGTACACAGATAGGCGCTGATAAGGAATTATCCTAACTGCATCCCTAATGTGCTCTACACAGATAGGCACTGATAAGGAAGTATCCTAACTGCATCCCTAATGTGCTGTACACAGATAGGCATTGATAAGGAAGTATCCTAACTGCATCCACAATGTACTGTACACAGATAGGCACTGATAAGGAAGTATCCTGACTGTATCCCCAATGTACTGTACACAGATAGGCACTGATAAGGAAGTATCCTAGCTGCATCCCTAATGTACTGTACACAGATAGGCACTGATAAGGAAGTATTATTACTGCATCTCTTATGTACTGTACACAGATAGGCACTGATAAGGAAGTATTCTAATGCATCCCTAATGTACTGTACACAGATAGGCACTGATAAGGAAGTATCCTAACTGCATCCCTAATGTACTATACACAGATAGACACTGATAAGGAAGTATCCTAACTGCATCCCCAATGTACTGTACACAGATAGGCACTGATAAGGAAGTATTATTACTGCATCTCTTATGTACTGTACACAGATAGGCACTGATAAGGAAGTATTCTAATGCATCCCTAATGTACTGTACACAGATAGGCACTGATAAGGAAGTATCCTAACTGCATCCCTAATGTACTGTACACAGATATGCACTGATAAGGAAGTATCCTAGCTGCATCCCTAATGTACTGTACACAGATATGCACTGATAAGGAAGTATCCTAGCTGCATCCCTAATGTACTGTACACAGACAGGCACTGATAAGGAAGTATACTAACTGCATCCACAATGTACTGTACACAGATAGGCACTGATAAGGAAGTATCCTAGCTGCATCCCTAATGTACTATACACAGATAGACACTGATAAGGAAGTATCCTAACTGCATCCCCAATGTACTGTACACAGATAGGCACTGATAAGGAAGTATTCTAATGCATCCCTAATGTACTGTACACAGATAGGCACTGATAAGGAAGTATCATAGCTGCATCCCTAATGTACTCTACACAGATAGGCACTGATAAGGAAGTATCCTAGCTGCATCCCTAATGTACTGTACACAGATATGCACTGATAAGGAAGTATCCTAGCTGCATCCCTAATGTACTGTACACAGACAGGCACTGATAAGGAAGTATACTAACTGCATCCACAATGTACTGTACACAGATAGGCACTGATAAGGAAGTATCCTAGCTGCATCCCTAATGCACTGTACACAGATAGGCACTGATAAGGAAGTATCCTAACTGCATCCATAATGTACTGTACACAGATAGGCACTGATAAGGAAGTATCCTAACTGCATCCCTAATGTACTGTACACAGATAGGCATTGATAAGGAAGTATCTTAACTGCATCCCTAATGTGCTGTACACAGATATGCACTGATAAGGAAGTATACTAACTGCATCCACAATGTACTGTACACAGATAGGCACTGTCACGATCCGGGTATCTGGACGCCATTTCTTACCCATCAGATGCCTCCTAAGGCTGGCTCAGCGCTCCAGGACCGGATCCCATCTGTTATCCTGATGTGTACATTCCTGTATCCTCTCCTGTCACTCTGGGACGCTGTCACAGTAAACACCATATTACACCTGGCATGGCGTCTCCCGCGGCCTCCGCCGCCGTCCCTGAACTTCTGCATGCAGAGTGTCTGAGTGGCGATTACGTCAGCCGCGGCCTCCGCTGTGTCCGCGTGGTTGGATGTGCATCTGTCAGCCTGGCGCCTCCTGTCTCCGGTGGCCGGCGCCGCCATTACTGTTTTCATTACCACATGGATTACAAACCAAACTTCCCTCCAAGTGTCTGCATGGGCGCAGCCATCTTGGATTCTGTCAGCTGATCATTTCCACCAATCTGTTCTCAGTATTGATAATCTGCATAATTGCCTAGCCAATCCCTTCCTTGCTGCAGGTATAAATACACTGTGCCTGAGCAAGGAAGGCGTCAGTGCTTTGGTTGTCAAACCTAGTTCCTGTTTGTCTCTCTTCTGTGATTGTCTTCCAGGTTCCAGCTCCTGTCTCAAGACTTCCACCATAGAGACCCGCACCAGCATTCCACCTGCGGTGTAGCCTGACTCTCCAATCCATTGTGGATTCATCTGTTTCCAGCTACAACATTACCTGCTTCCAGCTCAGCTTCCAGCAGAGTACAGCTTCCCTTAAAGGGCCGGTGTCCTTTCTACACTTTACCACTCTCCACCGGTATTATTATTTCTCCGCTCTCAAGTTCTACATTTCAGTTCATTTATTATTTAACTGGTTCCAGCCAGTATCCACTCCGTGCTAACAACAGTCTGTTTCCAGCCAGTATCCACAGCAGCTGTTTTATCTTCAGCAACCCAGCTTTTCCTGGAACACCAGCTGGCACAATCCTGGGTTATCTCCATTGCTACAGTCGGGCCTGGTAAGGACTTTCCATCTAGAAGATCATAAGAACTATCTCACACTACCAGTGCCCTGTGGCTCCTGCCATCCTGTAGTACCCAGGAACTGTATTTATTCTTTGCTGACTTTTACGTTTTCCTTTACTGCTGCTGTGTTGCGGAGTTGTCATAATAAACATCATTGACTTTTATCCAAGTTGTCGTGGTCACGCCTTCGGGCAGTTATTATTCATGTTACTTACATGTCCAGGGGTCTGATACAACCTCCCAGGTTCCGGTACATCTCAGCCCCTACAGCTGAGGCTGCCTCCCGTCAGCTCAGGCCCTCAGTTGTGACAGTAAGCACTGACCTAATGAATCCAGCCGGAGACCAGGATCAAGCGGCCAGGCCGATGCAAGAACTGGCAGCCCGACTAGAACATCAGGAGGCTGCACAGGGCCACATCATCCGCTGTCTCCAGGATCTCTCTACTCGGCTGGATGGGATTCAGACAACTCTCCGTGGATCAGGCGCGTCTGGTGCGTCAACCACAGTGACTCCAGCTATAACCCCACCCACCTTACCCATTTCTGCTCCACGTCTTCATCTTCCAACGCCAGCAAAATTTGACGGATCTCCAAGATTCTGCAGGGGATTTCTCAACCAGTGTGAGATTCAGTTTGAGCTACAACCTGGCAATTTTCCCAGTGACCGTACAAAAATTGCCTACATTATTTCTCTTCTCAGTGGCTCAGCCCTTGATTGGGCATCACCGTTATGGGAGAGGTCCGACACCCTGCTATCTTCCTACACTGCCTTCGTGTCAACATTCAGGCGCATCTTCGACGAGCCAGGCCGGGTAACCTCAGCTTCATCCGAGATTCTCCGTTTACGCCAGGGGTCACGTACTGTAGGACAATATCTGATACAGTTCCAGATCCTGGCATCCGAACTGGCATGGAACGACGAGGCTCTGTATGCTGCATTCTGGCATGGCTTATCTGAGCGTATTAAAGATGAGTTAGCTACCAGAGACTTACCTTCTAAGTTAGATGAGCTAATCTCACTCTGCACGAAAGTTGATTTACGTTTCAGAGAGAGAGCAACTGAGCGTGGAAGATCATCTGCTCCAAAATCTTCTGCTCCTCCTCCTCGTCAACTGTCACCATCTAAAGATGAGCCCATGCAACTTGGCCGTTCCCGTTTAACTCCTGCTGAGCGCCGAAGACGTCTCTCCGAGTTTCTCTGTCTCTATTGTGCAGCTCCGTCTCACACCATTAATGCCTGTCCCAAACGTCCGGGAAACTCCAAATCCTAGCCCGCCAAGGAGAGGGCCGGCTAGGAGTAATGATCTCCTCTCCATCTCCTCAAGATTGTAATCTCCCAGTCTCGCTTCAAGTTGCTCAACGTTATCGGAACGTCATTGCCCTCCTTGATTCCGGAGCAGCTGGGAACTTTATTACCGAAGCCTATGTTAAACGGTGGTCCCTACCCACCGAGAGACTTCCTTCGTCCATTTCTTTAACTGCCGTGGATGGCAGCAAAATTTTTGATGCAGTTATTTCTTTAAGGACTCTACCAGTTCGTCTGAGAGTGGGAGTTCTTCATTCCGAACTTATTTCTTTTTTAGTGATTCCAAGAGCCACACATCCTGTGGTCCTGGGCCTTCCATGGCTCCATCTTCACAATCCTACAATTGATTGGACGACTACGCAAATCCTGGCATGGGGTTCCTCCTGTGCTGAGACATGTTTGTTTAAAGTATTGCCTGTCTGTTCTTCCTCCCCCAGGTCGTCTGATGTTCCACCTCCTCCATATCAAGATTTCACGGATGTGTTCAGTAAAGCTTCTGCTGATATCCTTCCTCCTCATAGAGAATGGGACTGTCCGATTGATCTCGTTCCAGGGAAGGTTCCACCTCGAGGCCGAACTTATCCGTTGTCTCTGCCTGAGACGCATTCTATGGAGGAATATATTAAAGAGAACCTAGCAAAGGGGTTCATTCGACCTTCTTCTTCTCCAGCCGGCGCAGGCTTCTTTTTTGTAAAAAAGAAAGATGGTGGTCTGCGGCCGTGCATCGACTACAGAGGTTTGAACGACATTACCATCAAGAACCGTTATCCTTTACCCCTGATTACTGAGCTCTTTGACAGAGTTAGCGGAGCTACCATCTTTACAAAGCTGGACTTGCGAGGTGCATACAATCTCATCCGGATCCGTGAGGGTGACGAGTGGAAGACCGCCTTTAACACCCGTGACGGACATTATGAGTACCTCGTCATGCCCTTCGGATTGAGCAATGCTCCAGCTGTCTTCCAGCATTTTGTCAATGAGATCTTCAGAGACATTCTATACCGTCATGTCGTGGTCTATCTAGACGATATCCTCATTTTTGCCAACGATTTAGAGGAACATCGTTTTTGGGTTAAAGAGGTTCTGTCCCGTCTCCGTGTCAATCATCTCTATTGCAAATTAGAAAAATGCGTCTTTGAAGTCAAGTCCATTCCGTTTCTAGGGTACATTGTGTCCGGTTCCGGACTAGAGATGGATCCTGAGAAACTACAAGCAATCCAAAATTGGCCGGTACCCTTAACCCTCAAAGGGGTCCAGAGGTTCTTAGGGTTCGCCAACTATTACCGAAAGTTTATACGAGACTTTTCCACCATTGTGGCGCCTATTACTGCTTTCACTAAGAAGGGTGCTAACCCGTCCAAGTGGTCTGAAGAAGCCATGCAAGCATTTCATCTTTTAAAACAAAGGTTCATCTCTGCGCCTGTTCTGAAACAGCCTGACATCGACTCTCCTTTCATCTTAGAGGTGGATGCCTCCTCCGTTGGAGTAGGAGCGGTGTTATCTCAGAGGGCTAAAGATGGCCATTTACACCCTTGCAGTTTCTTCTCCCGGAAGTTCTCCCCAGCTGAGCGCAACTATGCCATTGGCGACCAGGAGTTGCTAGCCATCAAGCTCGCTCTAGAAGAGTGGAGGTATCTGTTGGAGGGAGCTTCTCATTCAATCACCATACTTACAGACCACAAGAACCTTTTATACCTGAAGGGCGCACAATGTCTCAACCCTCGTCAGGCCAGATGGGCACTTTTCTTTTCCAGGTTCGACTTTAAACTCCAGTTCTGTCCGGGCTCTCAGAATCGCAAGGCCGATGCCCTTTCCCGCTTATGGGAGCAAGAAAATGAGTCAGAGTCTTCAGACAAGCATCCTATTATAAATCCGTTGGCATTCTCCACGGTAGGGATGGACTCTACGCCCCCATCAGGGAAAAGTTTTGTGAAGCCGATGCTAAGGAAGAAGCTCATGCATTGGGCCCATGCTTCCCGTTTTGCCGGACATACAGGTATCCAAAAAACCCTGGAGTTTATCTCTAGGTCCTATTGGTGGCCAACTCTGAAAAAGGACGTCTTGGAGTTTATTGCATCTTGCCCAAAGTGTGCCCAACATAAAGTATCCCGCCAGTCGCCTGCGGGGCAACTGGTTCCACTATCCGTTCCCCGTCGACCATGGACCCACTTGTCGATGGATTTCATTACAGACTTACCCATGTGCAACAAGTTCAATACCATCTGGGTGGTAGTTGACCGGTTCACCAAGATGGCACACTTCATTCCTCTCACCGGTCTTCCGTCAGCTTCCAAGTTGGCTCAAGTATTCATACAAGAGATCTTCCGACTCCACGGTCTTCCTGAAGAAATTATCTCAGATCGAGGAGTTCAATTCACAGCCAAATTCTGGCGAAGTTTATGTCAAGTCCTCCAAGTCAAGCTAAAGTTTTCCACGGCTTACCATCCTCAGACCAATGGTCAAACCGAGAGGGTGAATCAGGACTTGGAGGCCTTCCTCCGCATCTATGTGTCCTCCTCTCAAGATGACTGGGTTCAATTACTTCCCTGGGCCGAGTTCTGTCATAACAACCAGTATCATTCTTCATCTGCTTCAACACCATTCTTCACTAACTTTGGATTCCACCCTAAAGTCCCTGAGTTCCAACCGCTTCCAGCAACTTCTGTCCCCGCAGTGGATATCACCTTGCATCAGTTTGCCAATATCTGGAAGAGCGTACGATCAGTTCTGCTCAAGGCATCGTTCAGGTACAAGAAGTTTGCGGATAAGAAGCGTCGAGCAGTTCCTGCTCTCAAGGTGGGTGATCGGGTATGGTTATCCACGAAGAATTTGAGGTTAAGAGTTCCCAGTATGAAGTTTGCACCTCGCTATATCGGTCCTTTCAAGATTGAACAAGTCATCAATCCTGTTGCTTACAGACTTCAGTTGCCTCCCTTCTTAAAAATACCCAGGACATTCCATGTTTCCCTGTTGAAACCGCTGATCTTGAATCGGTTTCATTCCTCACTTCCTCCAACTCCGAAAGTCCAAACTCAACGAGGCGTTGAGTATGAAGTGGCCAAGATCCTGGACTCACGTCACCGTTACGGTCAACTACAATATCTTATTGACTGGAAGGGTTATGGTCCTGAGGAACGTTCATGGACCAATGCTTCTGATGTCCATGCTCCTGCCTTGGTCCGGAGATTCCATTCCAAGTTTCCTCAAAAGCCAAAGAAGTGTCCTGGGGCCACTCCTAAAGGGGGGGGTGCTGTCACGATCCGGGTATCTGGACGCCATTTCTTACCCATCAGATGCCTCCTAAGGCTGGCTCAGCGCTCCAGGACCGGATCCCATCTGTTATCCTGATGTGTACATTCCTGTATCCTCTCCTGTCACTCTGGGACGCTGTCACAGTAAACGCCATATTACACCTGGCATGGCGTCTCCCGCGGCCTCCGCCGCCGTCCCTGAACTTCTGCATGCAGAGTGTCTGAGTGGCGATTACGTCAGCCGCGGCCTCCGCTGTGTCCGCGTGGTTGGATGTGCATCTGTCAGCCTGGCGCCTCCTGTCTCCGGTGGCCGGCGCCGCCATTACTGTTTTCATTACCACATGGATTACAAACCAAACTTCCCTCCAAGTGTCTGCATGGGCGCAGCCATCTTGGATTCTGTCAGCTGATCATTTCCACCAATCTGTTCTCAGTATTGATAATCTGCATAATTGCCTAGCCAATCCCTTCCTTGCTGCAGGTATAAATACACTGTGCCTGAGCAAGGAAGGCGTCAGTGCTTTGGTTGTCAAACCTAGTTCCTGTTTGTCTCTCTTCTGTGATTGTCTTCCAGGTTCCAGCTCCTGTCTCAAGACTTCCACCATAGAGACCCGCACCAGCATTCCACCTGCGGTGTAGCCTGACTCTCCAATCCATTGTGGATTCATCTGTTTCCAGCTACAACATTACCTGCTTCCAGCTCAGCTTCCAGCAGAGTACAGCTTCCCTTAAAGGGCCGGTGTCCTTTCTACACTTTACCACTCTCCACCGGTATTATTATTTCTCCGCTCTCAAGTTCTACATTTCAGTTCATTTATTATTTAACTGGTTCCAGCCAGTATCCACTCCGTGCTAACAACAGTCTGTTTCCAGCCAGTATCCACAGCAGCTGTTTTATCTTCAGCAACCCAGCTTTTCCTGGAACACCAGCTGGCACAATCCTGGGTTATCTCCATTGCTACAGTCGGGCTTGGTAAGGACTTTCCATCTAGAAGATCATAAGAACTATCTCACACTACCAGTGCCCTGTGGCTCCTGCCATCCTGTAGTACCCAGGAACTGTATTTATTCTTTGCTGACTTTTACGTTTTCCTTTACTGCTGCTGTGTTGCGGAGTTGTCATAATAAACATCATTGACTTTTATCCAAGTTGTCACGGTCACGCCTTCGGGCAGTTATTATTCATGTTACTTACATGTCCAGGGGTCTGATACAACCTCCCAGGTTCCGGTACATCTCAGCCCCTACAACTGAGGCTGCCTCCCGTCAGCTCAGGCCCTCAGTTGTGACAGGCACTGATAAGGAAGTATCCTAGCTGCATCCATAATGCACTGTACACAGATAGGCACTGATAAGGAAGTATCCTAACTGCATCCCTAATGTATTGTACACAGATAGGCACTGATAAGGAAGTATCCTAACTGCATTCCTAATGTGCTGTACACAGATAGGCATTGATAAGGAAGTATCCTAACTGCATCCCTAATGTGCTGTACACAAATAGGCGCTGATAAGGAATTATCCTAACTGCATCCCTAATGTGCTCTACACAGATAGGCACTGATAAGGAAGTATCCTAACTGCATCCCTAATGTGCTGTACACAGATAGGCATTGATAAGGAAGTATCCTAACTGCATTTACAATGTACTGTACACAGATAGGCACTGATAAGGAAGTATCCTGACTGTGTCCCCAATGTACTGTACACAGATAGGCACTGATAAGGAAGTATCCTAGCTGCATCCCTAATGTACTGTACACAGATAGGCACTGATAAGGAAGTATTATAACTGCATCTCTTATGTACTGTACACAGATAGGCACTGATAAGGAAGTATCCTAACTGCATCCCTAATGTACTCTACACAGATAGGCATTGATAAGGAATTATCCTAACTGCATCCCTAATGTACTGTACAGAGATAGGCACAGATAAGGAAGTATCCTAACTGCATCCCTAATGTACTGTACACAGATAGGCACTGATAAGGAAGTATCCTAATCTGCATGCATAATGTACTGTACACAGATATGCACTGATAAGGAAGTATCCTTACTGCATCCCTAGTGTACTGTACACAGATAGGTACTGATAAGGAAGTATACTAACTGCATCCACAATGTACTGTACACAGATAGGCACTGATAAGGAAGTATCCTAGCTGCATCCCTAATGCACTGTACACAGATAGGCACTGATAACGAAGTATCCTAACTGCATCCCTAATGTATTGTACACAGATAGGCACTGATAAGGAAGTATCCTAACTGCATTCCTAATGTGCTGTACACAGATAGGCATTGATAAGGAAGTATCCTAACTGCATCCCTAATGTGCTGTACACAGATAGGCGCTGATAAGGAATTATCCTAACTGCATCCCTAATGTGCTCTACACAGATAGGCACTGATAAGGAAGTTTCCTAACTGCATCCCTAATGTGCTGTACACAGATAGGCATTGATAAGGAAGTATCCTAACTGCATCCACAATGTACTATACACAGATAGGCACTGATAAGGAAGTATCCTGTCTGTATCCCCAATGTACTGTACACAGATAGGCACTGATAAGGAAGTATCCTAGCTGCATCCCTAATAACTGTACACAGATAGGCACTGATAAGGAAGTATTATAACTGCATCTCTTATGTACTGTACACAGATAGGCACTGATAAGGAAGTATTCTAACTGCATCCCTAATGTACTGTACACAGATAGGCACTGATAAGGAAGTATCCTAACTGCATCCCTAATGTACTATACACAGATAGGCACTGATAAGGAAGTATCCTAACTGCATCCCCAATGTACTGTACACAGATAGGCACTGATAAGGAGGTATCCTAACTGCATCCCTAATGTACTGTACACAGATAGGCACTGATAAGGAAGTATCCTAGCTGCATCCCTAATGTACTCTACACAGATAGGCACTGATAAGGAAGTATCCTAGCTGCATCCCTAATGTACTGTACACAGATAGGCACTGATAAGGAAGTATCCTAGCTGCATCCCTTATGTACTGTACACAGACAGGCACTGATAAGGAAGTATACTAACTGCATCCACAATGTACTGTACACAGATAGGCACTGATAAGGAAGTATCCTAGCTGCATCCCTAATGCACTGTACACAGATAGGCACTGATAAGGAAGTATCCTAACTGCATCCACAATGTACTGTACACAGATAGGCACTGATAAGGAAGTATCCTAGCTGCATCCCTAATGTACTGTACACAGATAGGCACTGATAAGGAAGTATCCTAACTGCATCCCTAATGTACTGTACACAGATATGCACTGATAAGGAAGTATCCTAACTGCATCCCCAATGTACTGTACACAGATAGGCATTGATAAGGAAGTATCCTAACTGCATCCCTAATGTGCTGTACACAGATATGCACTGATAAGGAAGTATACTAACTGCATCCACAATGTACTGTACACAGATAGGCACTGATAAGGAAGTATCCTAGCTGCATCCCTAATGCACTGTACACAGATAGGCACTGATAAGGAAGTATCCTAACTGCATTCCTAATGTATTGTACACAGATAGGCACTGATAAGGAAGTATCCTAACTGCATTCCTAATGTGCTGTACACAGATAGGCATTGATAAGGAAGTATCCTAACTGCATCCCTAATGTGCTGTACACAGATAGGCGCTGATAAGGAATTATCCTAACTGCATCCCTAATGTGCTCTACACAGATAGGCACTGATAAGGAAGTATCCTAACTGCATCCACAATGTACTGTACACAGATAGGCACTGATAAGGAAGTATCCTGACTGTATCCCCAATGTACTGTACATAGATAGGCACTGATAAGGAAGTATCCTAGCTGCATCCCTAATGTACTGTACACAGATAGGCACTGATAAGGAAGTATTATAACTGCATCTCTTATGTACTGTACACAGATAGGCACTGATAAGGAAGTATCCTAACTACATCCCTAATGTGCTGTACACAGATAGGCATTGATAAGGAAGTATCCTAACTGCATCCACAATGTACTGTACACAGATAGGCACTGATAAGGAAGTATCCTGACTGTATCCCCAATGTACTGTACATAGATAGGCACTGATAAGGAAGTATCCTAGCTGCATCCCTAATGTACTGTACACAGATAGGCACTGATAAGGAAGTATTATAACTGCATCTCTTATGTACTGTACACAGATAGGCACTGATAAGGAAGTATCCTAACTGCATCCCTAATGTACTCTACACAGATAGGCATTGATAAGGAATTATCCTAACTGCATCCCTAATGTACTGTACAGAGATAGGCACTGATAAGGAAGTATCCTTACTGCATCCCTAATGTACTGTACACAGATAGGCACTGATAAGGAAGTATCCTAATCTGCATGCATAATGTACTGTACACAGATATGCACTGATAAGGAAGTATCCTTACTGCATCCCTAATGTACTGTACACAGATAGGTACTGATAAGGAAGTATACTAACTGAATCCCTAATGTACTGTACAGAGATAGGCACTGATAAGGAAGTATCCTAACTGCATCCCTAATGTACTGTACACAGACAGACACTGATAAGGATGTATCCAAACTGCATCCCTAATGTACTGTACAGAGATAGGCACTGATAAGGAAGTATACTAACTGCATCCTTAATGTACTGCACACAGATAGGCACTGATAAGGAAGTATCCTAACTGCATCCCTAATGTACTGTACAGAGATAGGCACTGATAAGGAAGTATCCTAACTGCATCCCTAATGTACTGTACACAGACAGGCACTGATAAGGAAGTATCCTAATCTGCATCACTAATGTGCTGTACACAGATAGGCACTGATAAGGAAGTATCCTAACTGCATCCACAATGTACTGTACACAGATAGGCACTGATAAGAAAGTATACTAACTGCATCCACAATGTTCTGTACACAGATAGGCACTGATAAGGAAGTATCCTAGCTGCATCCCTAATGTACTGTACACAGACAGGCACTGATAAGGATGTATACTAACTGCATCCACAATGTACTGTACACAGATAGGCACTGATAAGGAAGTATCCTAGCTGCATCCCTAATGCACTGTACACAGATAGGCACTGATAAGGAAGTATTTTAACTGCATCCCTAATGTACTGTACACAGATAGGCACTGATAAGGAAGTATCCTAACTGCATCCCTAATGTACTATACACAGATAGGCACTGATAAGGAAGTATCCTAGCTGCATCCCTAATGTACTGTACACAGATAGGCACTGATAAGGAAGTATCCTAGCTGCATCCCTAATGTACTGTACACAGACAGGCACTGATAAGGATGTATACTAACTGCATCCACAATGTACTGTACACAGATAGGCACTGATAAGGAAGTATCCTAGCTGCATCCCTAATGCACTGTACACAGATAGGCACTGATAAGGATGTATACTAACTTCATCCACAATGTACTGTACACAGATAGGCACTGATAAGGAAGTATCCTAGCTGCATCCCTAATGCACTGTACACAGATAGGCACTGATAAGGAAGTATTCTAACTGCATCCCTAATGTACTGTACACAGAAAGGCACTGATAAGGAAGTATCCTAGCTGCATCCCTAATGTACTGTACACAGATAGGCACTGATAAGGAAGTATCCTAGCTGCATCCCTAATGTACTGTACACAGACAGGCACTGATAAGGATGTATACTAACTGCATCCACAATGTACTGTACACAGATTGGCACTGATAAGGAAGTATCCTAGCTGCATCCCTAATGCACTGTACACAGATAGGCACTGATAAGGAAGTATTCTAACTGCATCCCTAATGTACTGTACACAGATAGGCACTGATAAGGAAGTATCCTAACTGCATCCCTAATGTACTATACACAGATTGGCACTGATAAGGAAGTATCCTAACTGCATCCCCAATGTACTGTACACAGATAGGCACTGATAAGGAGGTATCCTAACTGCATCCCTAATGTACTGTACACAGATAGGCACTGATAAGGAAGTATCCTAGCTGCATCCCTAATGTACTCTACACAGATAGGCACTGATAAGGAAGTATCCTAGCTGCATCCCTAATGTACTGTACACAGATAGGCACTGGTAAGGAAGTATCCTAGCTGCATCCCTAATGTACTGTACACAGACAGGCACTGATAAGGAAGTATACTAACTGCATCCACAATGTACTGTACAGAGATAGGCACTGATAAGGAAGTATCCTAACTGCATCCCTAATGTACTGTACACAGATAGGCACTGATAAGGAAGTATCCTAATCTGCATGCATAATGTACTGTACACAGATATGCACTGATAAGGAAGTATCCTTACTGCATCCCTAATGTACTGTACACAGATAGGCACTGATAAGGAAGTATCCTAACTGCATCCCTAATGTACTCTACACAGATAGGCATTGATAAGGAATTATCCTAACTGCATCCCTAATGTACTGTACAGAGATAGGCATTGATAAGGAAGTATCCTAACTGAATCCCTAATGTACTGTACAGAGATAGGCACTGATAAGGAAGTATCCTAACTGCATCCCTAATGTACTGTACACAGACAGGCACTGATAAGGATGTATCCGAACTGCATCCCTAATGTACTGTACACAGATAGGCACTGATAAGGAAGTATCATAACTGCATCCTTAATGTACTGCACACAGATAGGCACTGATAAGGAATTATCCTAACTGCATCCCTAATGTACTGTACACAAAAAGGCACTGATAAGGAAGTATCCTAACTGCATCCCTAATGTACTGTACACAGACAGGCACTGATAAGGAAGTATCCTAACTGCATCACTAATGTGCTGTACACAGATAGGCACTGATAAGGAAGTATCCTAACTGCATCCACAATGTACTGTACACAGATAGGCACTGATAAGAAAGTATACTAACTGCATCCACAATGTTCTGTACACAGATAGGCATTGATAAGGAAGTATCATAGCTGCATCCCTAATGTACTGTACACAGATAGGCACTGATAAGGAAGTATCCTAGCTGCATCCCTAATGTACTCTACACAGATAGGCACTGATAAGGAAGTATCCTAGCTGCATCCCTAATGTACTGTACACAGATAGGCACTGATAAGGAAGTATCCTAGCTGCATCCCTAATGTACTGTACACAGACAGGCACTGATAAGGAAGTATATTAACTGAATCCACAATGTACTGTACACAGATAGGCACTGATAAGGAAGTATCCTAGCTGCATCCCTAATGCACTGTACACAGATAGGCACTGATAAGGAGGTATTCTAACTGCATCTTTAATGTACTGTACACAGATAGGCACTGATAAGGAAGTATCCTAACTGCATCCACAATGTACTATACACAGATAGGCACTGATAAGGAGGTATCCTTTCTGCATTCCCAATGTACTGTACACAAATAGGCACTGATAAGGAAGTATCCTAACAGCATCCCTAATGTGCTCTACACAGATAGGCACTGATAAGGAAGTATCCTAACTGCATCCCTAATGTGCTGTACACAGATAGGCACTGATAAGGAAGTATCCTAACTGCATCCCTAATGTGCTGTACACAGATAGGCACTGATAAGGAAGTATCCTAACTGCATCCCTAATGTACTGTACAGATAGGCACTGATAAGGAAGTATCCTAACTGCATCCCTAATGTACTGTACACAGATATGCACTGATAAGGAAGTATCCTAACTGCATCCATAATGTACTGTATACAGATAGGCATTGATAAGGAAGTATCCTAACTGCATCCCTAATGTGCTGTACACAGATAGGCACTGATAAGGAAGTATACTAACTGCATCCACAATGTACTGTACACAGATAGGCACTGATAAGGAAGTATCCTAGCTACATCACTAATGCACTGTACACAGATAGGCACTGATAAGGAAGTATCCTAACTGCATCCCTAATGTATTGTACACAGATAGGCACTGATAAGGAAGTATCCTAACTGCATCCCTAATGTGCTGTACACAGATAGGCATTGATAAGGAAGTATCCTAACTGCATCCCTAATGTGCTGTACACAGATAGGCGCTGATAAGGAATTATCCTAACTGCATCCCTAATGTGCTCTACACAGATAGACACTGATAAGGAAGTATCCTAACTGCATCCCTAATGTGCTGTACACAGATAGGCATTGATAAGGAAGTATCCTAACTGCATCCCTAATGTGCTGTACACATATAGGCGCCGATAAGGAATTATCCTAACTGCATCCCTAATGTGCTCTACACAGATAGGCACTGATAAGGAAGTATCCTAACTGCATCCCTAATGTGCTGTACACAGATAGGCACTGATAAGGAAGTATCCTAACTGCATCCCTAATGTGCTGTACACAGATAGGCACTGATAAGGAAGTATCCTAACTGCATCCCTAATGTACTGTACACAGATAGGCACTGATAAGGAAGTATCCTAACTGCATCCCTAATGTACTGTACACAGACAGGCACTGATAAGGAAGTATCCTAACTGCATCCCTAATGTACTGTACACAGATAGGCACTGATAAGGAAGTATCCTAACTGCATCCCTAATGTACTGTACACAGATAGGCATTGATTTGGAAGTATCCTAACTGCATCCCTAATGTACTGTACACAGATAGGCACTGATAAGGAAGTATCCTAACTGCATCCCTAATGTACTGTACACAGATAGGCATTGATAAGGAAGTATCCTAACTGCATCCCTAATGTACTGTACACAGATAGGCATTGATAAGGAAGTATCCTAACTGCATCCCTAATGTACTGTACACAGATAGGCACTGATAAGGAAGTATCCTAACTGCATCCCTAATGTACTGTACACAGATAGGCACTGATAAGGAAGTATCCTAACTGCATCCCTAATGTACTGTACACAGATAGGCATTGATTTGGAAGTATCCTAACTGCATCCCTAATGTACTGTACACAGATAGGCACTGATAAGGAAGTATCCTAACTGCATCCCTAATGTACTGTACACAGATAGGCATTGATAAGGAAGTATCCTAACTGCATCCCTAATGTACTGTACACAGATAGGCATTGATAAGGAAGTATCCTAACTGCATCCCTAATGTACTGTACACAGATAGGCACTGATAAGGAAGTATCCTAACTGCATCCCTAATGTACTGTACACAGATAGGCACTGATAAGGAATTATCCTAACTGCATCCCTAATGTACTCTACACAGATAGTCACTGATAAGGAAGTATCCTAACTGCATCCCTAATGTACTGTACACAGATAGGCACTGATAAGGAAGTATCCTAACTGCATCCCTAATGTACTGTGCACAGATAGGCATTGATAAGGAAGTATCCTAACTGCATCCCTAATGTACTGTACACAGATAGGCACTGATAAGGAAGTATTATAACTGCATCCCTAATGTACTGTACACAGATAGGCACTGATAAGGAAGTATCCTAACTGCATCCTTAATGTACTGTACACAGATAGGCACTGATAAGGAAGTATCCTAATTGCATCCCTAATGTACTGTACACAGATAGGCACTGATAAGGAGTTACACAGTGTATGCATGAGCCATTGACGCATCAGACAAAGATGAAACGCGCCAATGGGTATGGACTTCTGAGCAGCCTATGCCCTGGATGATGCCGATCTCACACACTGTCACTGTGCATTTAGTATGATAGCCTCAGATGGCCAATGGGTATAAAATACCCCAGACAGATGACCACCGGTGGTAGCTTGATTCCATTTGACATGTTTTTGGAATAATTGTAATTGCTGTCAGCATCTCAGGGAATTATATTACAGTCACGCTAAGGGAAAACGTTTTTTTCTAGTTATTTCCACCTGCAGGTAACACCTGGGCACGGACATCACAGCATACTGTATATGAGCTGTATTATACTGTAGGATACAGCTGAATCAGCGGCAAGAGGATATGTATCCAACTTTTAGGCTTCTTTTTGCTTTCATCAAGCCAGGTTAATGTGACGTTTGCTGCAGCCCCTAGAGAGGTGAGAGAGAAGAGGGGGGGGGGGGCTACAAGGTGTATACTATACTGTGCTCCCCAGAGAGGTGAGAGGGAAGGGGGGGGGGGCTACAAGGTGTATACTATACTGTGCTCCCCAGAGAGGTGAGAGGGAAGGGGGGGGGGCTACAAGGTGTATGCTATACTGTGCTCTCCAGTGAGGTGAGAAGGAGGGGGGCTACAATTTGTATACTATACTGTGCTCTCCAGAGAGGGAGGGGGGTCCCCAAGGTGTATACTATACTGTGCTCCCCAGAGAGGTGAGAGGGAGGGGGGGGCTACAAGGTGTATACTATACTGTGCTCTTCAGAGTGGTGAGTGGTGAGAGGTGAGAGGTGAGAGGGGGGGCTACAAGGTGTATACTACACTGTGCTCTCCAGAGTGGTGAGAGGGGGGGGGGGGGGGGGCTACAAGGTGTATACTATACTGTGCTCTCCAGAGTGGTGAGAGGGAGGGGGGCTACAAGGTGTATACTATACTGTGCTCTCCAGATAGGTGAGAGGGAGGGGGGGGCACAAGGTGTATACTATACTGTGCTCTTCAGAGTGGTGAGTGGTGAGAGGTGAGAGGGGGGGCTACAAGGTGTATACTATACTGTGCGATCCAGAGTGGTGAGAGGGAGGGGGGCTACAAGGTGTATACTATACTGTGCTCCCCAGAGAGGTGAGAGGGAGGGGGGGGGCCACAGGGTGTATACTATACTGTGCTGTCCAGAGAGGTGAGAGGGAGGGGGGCTACAAGGTGTATACTATACTGTGCTTCCCAGAGAGGTGAGAGGGAGGGGGGGGCCACAGGGTGTATACTATACTGTGCTGTCCAGAGACGTGAGAGGGAGGGAAGGGGGGCTACATGGTGTATACTATACTGTGCTCTCCAGAGAGGTGAGAGGGAAGCGGGGCTACAAGGTTTATACTATACTGTGCTCCCCAGAGGGGTGAGTGGGAGAGGGGGCTACAAGGTGTATACTATACTGTGCTCTCCAGAGGGGTGAGTGGGAGAGGGGGCTACAAGGTGTATACTATACTGTGCTCTCCAGAAAGGGGAGAGGTGAGAGGGAGGGGGGGCTACAAGGTGTATACTATACTGTGCTCTCCAGAGAGGGAGGGGGGTCCCCAAGGTGTATACTATACTGTGCTCCCCAGAGAGGTGAGAGGGAGGACGGGGGGGCTACAAGGTGTATACTATACTGTGCTCTCCAGAATGGTGAGAGGGAGGGGGGCTGCAAGGTGTATTCTATACTGTGCTCTCCAGATAGGTGAGAGGGAGGGGGGGGGGGGGGGGCACAAGGTGTATACTATACTGTGCTCTCCAGATAGGTGAGAGGGAGGGAAGGGGGGCAAAAGGTGTATACTATACTGTGCTCTTCAGAGTGGTGAGTGGTGAGTGGTGAGAGGTGAGAGGGGGGGCTACAAGATGTATACTATACTGTGCTCTCCAGAGTGGTGAGAAGGAGGGGGGCTACAAGGTGTATACTATACTGTGCTCCCCAGAGAGGTGAGAGGGAGGGGCTACAAGGTGTATACTATACTGTGCTGTCCAGAGAGGTGAGAGGGAGGGGGGGCTACAAGGTGTATACTATACTGTGCTCCCCAGAGAGGTGAGAGGGAGGGTGGGCCACAGGGTGTATACTATACTGTGCTGTCCAGAGACGTGAGAGGGAGGGGGGTCCACAAGGTGTATACTATACTGTGCTCTCCAGAGAGGTGAGAGGGAGGAAAGGGGGGGGGGGGGGCTACATGGTGTATACTTTACTGTGCTCTCCAGAGGGGTGAGTGGGAGAGGGGGCTACAAGGTGTATACTATACTGTGCTCTCCAGATAGGTGAGAGGGAGGGGGGGGGGGGGCGCACAAGGTGTATACTATACTGTGCTGTCCAGAGAGGTGAGAGGGAGGGGGGCTACAAGGTATATACTATACTGTGCTCCCCAGAGAGGTGAGAGGGAGGGGGGGCCACAGGGTGTATACTATACTGTGCTGTCCAAAGACGTGAGAGGGAGGGAAGGGGGGCTACATGGTGTATACTATACTGTGCTCTCCAGAGAGGTGAGAGGGAAGCGGGGCTACAAGGTGTATACTATACTGTGCTCCCCAGAGGGGTGAGTGGGAGAGGGGGCTACAAGGTGTATACTATACTGTGCTCTCCAGAGGGGTGAGTGGGAGAGGGGGCTACAAGGTGTATACTATACTGTGCTCTCCAGAAAGGTGAGAGGTGAGAGGGAGGGGGGGCTACAAGGTGTATACTATATTGTGCTCTCCAGAGAGGGAGGGGGGTCCCCAAGGTGTATACTATACTGTGCTCCCCAGAGAGGTGAGAGGGAGGGGGGGGGGGCTACAAGGTGTATACTATACTGTGCTCTCCAGAGTGGTGAGAGGGAGGGGGGCTACAAGGTGTATTCTATACTGTGCTCTCCAGATAGGTGAGAGGGAGGGGGGGGGGCACAAGGTGTATACTATACTGTGCTCTCCAGATAGGTGAGAGGGAGGGGGGGGGGGCACAAGGTGTATACTATACTGTGCTCCCCAGAGAGGTGAGAGGGAGGGGGGGCCACAGGGTGTATACTATACTGTGCTGTCCAGAGACGTGAGAGGGAGGGGGGTCCACAAGGTGTATACTATACTGTGCTCTCCAGAGAGGTGAGAGGGAGGGAAGGGGGGGGGGGCTACATGGTGTATACTTTACTGTGCTCTCCAGAGGGGTGAGTGGGAGAGGGGGCTACAAGGTGTATACTATACTGTGCTCTCCAGATAGGTGAGAGGGAGGGGGGGGGGGGCACAAGGTGTATACTATACTGTGCTGTCCAGAGAGGTGAGAGGGGGGGCTACAAGGTGTATACTATACTGAGCTCTACAGAGTGGTGAGAGGGAGGGGGGCTACAAGGTGTATACTATACTGTGCTCCTCAGAGAGGTGAGAGGGAGGGGGGGCTAAAAGGTGTATACTATACTGTGCTGTCCAGAGAGGTGAGAGGGAGGGGGGGCTACAAGGTGTATACTATACTGTGCTCCCCAGAGAGGTGAGAGGGAGGGGGGGCTACAAGGTGTATACTATACTGTGCTCCCCAGAGAAGTGAGAGGGATGGGGGGCCACAGGGTGTTTACTATACTGTGCTGTCCAGAGACGTGAGAGGGAGGGAAGGGGGGCTACATGGTGTATACTATACTGTGCTCTCCAGAGAGGTGAGAGGGAAGCGGGGCTACAAGGTGTATACTATACTGTGCTCCCCAGAGGGGTGAGTGGGAGAGGGGGCTACAAGGTGTATACTATACTGTGCTCTCCAGAGGGGTGAGTGGGAGAGGGGGCTACAAGGTGTATACTATACTGTGCTCTCCAGAAAGGTGAGAGGTGAGAGGGAGGGGGGGGCTACAAGGTGTATACTATACTGTGCTCTCCAGAAAGGTGAGAGGTGAGAGGGAGGGAGGGCTACAAGGTGTATACTATACTGTACTGTCGTGAGAGGTGAGAGGGGATGCTACAAGGTGTATACTATACTGTGCTCTCCAGAGTGGTGAGAGGGAGGGGGGCTACAAGGTGTATACTATACTGTGCTCCCCAGGGAGGTGAGAGGGAGGGGGGGCTACAAGGTGCATACTATACTGTGGTCTCCAGGGAGGTGAGAGATGAGAGGGAGCCACAAGGTGTATACTACACTGTGCTCTCCAGAGAGGTGAGAGGAAGGGGGGCTACAAGGTGTATACTATACTGTGCTCTTCAGAGAGGTGAGAGGCAGGGGGGCTACAAGGTGTATACTATACTGTGCTCTCCAGAGAGGTGAGAGGCAGGGGGCTACAAGGTGTATACTATACTGTGCTCTCCAGAGAGGTGAGAGGGATGGGGGTCCACAAGGTGTATACTATACTGTGCTCCCCAGAGGGGTGAGTGGGAGAGGGGGCTACAAGGTGTATACTATACTGTGCTCTCCAGAGTGGTGAGAGGGAAGGGGGGATACAAGGTGTATACAATACTGTGCTCTCCAGAGTGGTGAGAGGGAAGGGGGGATACAAGGTGTATACTATACTGTGCTCTCCAGAGTGGTGAGAGGGAAGGGGGGATACAAGGTGTATACTATACTGTGCTCTCAAGAGAGGAGAGAGGGAGGGGGGCTACAAGGTGTATACAATACTGTGCTCTCCAGAGTGGTGAGAGGGAAGGGGGGATACAAGGTGTATACTATACTGTGCTCTCCAGAGAGGTGAGAGGGAAGGGGGGCTAAGAGGTATATACTACACTGTGCTCCCCAGAGAGGTGAGAGGGAGGGGGGTGGGGGCTACAAGGTGTATACTATACTGTGCTCTCCAGAGAGGTGAGAGGGAGGGGGGGGCTACAAGGTGTATTCTATACTGTGCTCTCCATAGAGGTCTGAGGGAGGGGGGGCTACAAGATGTATGCTATACTGTGCTCTCCAGAGTGGTGAGAGGGAGGGGGGGGGGGGGGCTACAAGGTGTATACTGTACTGTGCTCTCCAGAGAGGTGAGAGGGGGGGGGGGTCTACAAGGTGTATACTATACTGTGCACTCCAGAGAGGTGAGAGGGAGGGGGGGCTACAAGGTGTATACTATACTGTGCTCTCCAGAGGGGTGAGTGGGAGAGGGGGCTACAAGGTGTATATTATACTGTGCTCTCCAGAGAGGTGAGAGGGAGGGGGGGGCTACAAGGTGTATACTATACTGTGCTCTCCAGAGTGGTGAGAGGGAGGGGGGGGCTACAAGGTGTATACTATACTGTGCTCTCCAGAGTGGTGAGAGGGAGGGGGGGCTACAAGGTGTATACTATACTGTGCTCTCCAGAGAGGTGAGAGGGAGGGGGGCTACAAGGTGTATACTATACTGTGCTATCCAGAGTGGTGAGAGGTGAGAGGGAAAGAGGGCTACAAGGTATATACTATACTGTGCTGTCGTGAGAGGTGAGAGGGGATGATACAAGGTGTATACTATACTGTTTTATCCAGAGTTGTGAGAGGGAGGGGGGCTACAAGGTATATACTACACTGTGCTCTCCATAGAGGTGAGAAGGAGGGGGCTACAAGGTATATACTACACTGTGCTCCCCAGAGAGGTGAGAGGGGGGGGGGGGCTACAAGGTGTATACTGTACTGTGCTCTCCAGAGTGGTGAGAGGGAGGGGTGGGGGCTACAAGGTGTAATCTGTACTGTGCTCTCCAGAGAGGTGAGAGGGAGGGGGGGGGGGGCTACAAGGTGTACACTATACTGTGCTCCCCAGATAGGTGAGAGATGAGAGGGAGGGGGGGCTACAAAGTGTATACTATACTGTGCTTTCCAGAGTTGTGAGAGGGAGGGGGGGCTACAAGGTTTATACTATACTGTGCTCTCCAGAGAGGTGAGAGGGATGGGGGCTACAAGGTGTATACAACACTGTGCACCCCAGAGAGGTGAGAGGGAGGGGGGGCTACAAGGTGTATACTATAATGTGCTGTCGTGAGAGGGGATGCTACAAGGTGTATACGATTCTGTGCTCTCCAGAGAGGTGAGAGGGAGGGGGGGCTACAAGGTGTATACTAATCTGTGCTCTCCAGAGAGGTGAGAGGGAGGGGGGGCTACAAGGTGTATACTATACTGTGCTCCCCAGAGAGGTGAGAGGGAGGGGGGGGGTGCTACAAGGTGTATACTATAATGTGCTCTCCAGAGAGGTGAGAAGAAGGGGGTGCTACAAGGTGTATACTATACTGTGCTCCCAGAGAGGTGAGAGTGAGGGGGGGCTACAAGGTATATACTATACTGTGCTCTCCATAGTGGTGAGAGGGGGCTACAAGGTGTATACTATACTGTGCTCTCCAGAGAGGTGAGAGGGGGGGGGGGGGGGGCTACAAGGTGTATACTATACTGTGCTCTCCAGATAGGTGAGAGGGAGGGGGGGGGGGGCACAAGGTGTATACTATACTGTGCTCTCCAGGGAGGTGAGAGGGAGTGAGGGGGGTTTTCAAGGTGTATACTATACTGTGCTGTCCAGAGTGGTGAGAGGGAGCGGAGGCTACCAGGTGTATACTATACTGTGCTCTCCAGAGAGGTGAGAAGAAGGGGGTGCTACAAGGTGTATACTATACTGTGCTCCCAGAGAGGTGAGAGTGAGGGGGGGCTACAAGGTGTATACTATACTGTGCTCTCCATAGTGGTGAGAGGGAGGGGGGGGGGGGGCTACAAGGTGTATACTATACTGTGCTCTCCAGAGTGGTGAGAGGGGGGGGGGCTACAAGGTGTATACTATACTGTGCTCTCCAGAGAGGTGAGAGGGAGGGGGGGGGGGCACAAGGTGTATACTATACTGTGCTCTCCAGGGAGGTGAGAGGGAGGGAGGGGGGTTTCAAGGTGTATACTATACTGTGCTGTCCAGATAGGTGAGAGGGAGCGGAGGCTACAAGGTGTATACTATACTGTGCTCTCCAGAGAGGTGAGAGGGAGGGGGGCTACAAGGTGTATACTATACTGTGCTCTCCAGAGAGGTGAGAGGGAGGGGGGCTACAAGGTGTATACTATACTGTGCTCTCCAGAGAGGTGAGAGGGAGGGGGACTACAAGGTGTATACTATACTGTGCTCTCCAGGGAGGTGAGAGATGAGAGGGAGCCACAAGGTGTATACTATACTGTGCTCCCCAGAGAGGTGATAGGGAGGGGCTACAAGGTGTATACTATACTGTGCTGTGCTCTCCAGAGTGGTGAGAGGGAGGGGGGGCTACAAGGTGTATACTATACTGTGCTCTCCAGAGTGGTGAGAGGGAGGGGGGCTACAAGGTGTATACTATACTGTGCTCTCCAGATAGGTGAGAGGGAGGGGGGGGGGGCACAAGGTGTATACTATTCTGTGCTCTCCAGGGAGGTGAGAGGGAGGGAGGGGGGTTTCAAGGTGTATACTATACTGTGCTGTCCAGAGAGGTTAGAGGGAGCGGAGGCTACAAGGTGTATACTATACTGTGCTCTCCAGAGAGGTGAGAGGGAGGGGGGCTACAAGGTGTATACTATACTGTGCTCTCCAGAGAGGTGAGAGGGAGGGGGGCTACAAGGTGTATACTATACTGTGCTCTCCAGAGAGGTGAGAGGGAGGGGGACTACAAGGTGTATACTATACTGTGCTCTCCAGGGAGGTGAGAGATGAGAGGGAGCCACAAGGTGTATACTATACTGTGCTCCCCAGAGAGGTGATAGGGAGGGGCTACAAGGTGTATACTATACTGTGCTGTGCTCTCCAGAGTGGTGAGAGGGAGGGGGGGCTACAAGGTGTATACTATATTGTGCTCTCCAGAGTGGTGAGAGGTGAGAGGGAAAGGGGGCTACAAGGTATATACTATACTGTGCTGTCGTGAGAGGTGAGAGGGGATGATACAAGGTGTATACTATACTGTTTTATCCAGAGTTGTGAGAGGGAGGGGGGGCTACAAGGTATATACTATACTGTGCTCTCCATAGAGGTGAGAAGGAGGGGGGGCTACAAGGTGTATACTATACTGTGCTCTCCAGAGAGGTGAGAGGGAGGGGGCTACAAGGTATATACCACACTGTGCTCCCCAGAGACGTGAGAGGGAGGGGGGGGGGGGGGGGGGGCTACAAGGTGTATACTATACTGTGCTGTCCAGAGAGGTGAGAGGGAGGGGATGCTACAAGGTGTATACTATACTGTTTTATCCAGAGTTGTGAGAGGGAGGGGGGCTACAACGTGTATTCTATACTGTGCTCTCCATAGTGGTCTGAGGGAGGGGGGGGCTACAAGATATATACTGCACTGTGCTCCCCAGAGAGGTGAGAGGGAGGGGGGGCTACAAGATGTATGCTATACTGTGCTCTCCAGAGTGGTGAGAGGGAGGGGGGGGGGGGGCTACAAGGTGTATACTGTACTGTGCTCTCCAGAGAGGTGAGAGGGGGGGGGGGTCTACAAGGTGTATACTGTACTGTGCTGTCCAGAGAGGTGAGAGGGAGGGGGGCTGCCACGTGCATACTATACTGTGCACTCCAGAGAGATGAGAGGGAGGGGGGCTACCAGGTGTGTACTATATAGAGATGAGCGCCTGAAATTTTTCGGGTTTTGTGTTTTGGTTTTGGGTTCGGTTCCGCGGCCGTGTTTTGGGTTCGAACGCGTTTTGGCAAAACCTCACCGAATTTTTTTTGTCGGATTCGGGTGTGTTTTGGATTCGGGTGTTTTTTTCAAAAAACACTAAAAAACAGCTTAAATCATAGAATTTGGGGGTCATTTTGATCCCAAAGTATTATTAACCTCAAAAACCATAATTTACACTCATTTTCAGTCTATTCTGAATACCTCACACCTCACAATATTATTTTTAGTCCTAAAATTTGCACCGAGGTCGCTGTGTGAGTAAGATAAGCGACCCTAGTGGCCGACACAAACACCGGGCACATCTAGGAGTGGCACTGCAGTGTCACGCAGGATGTCCCTTCCAAAAAACCCTCCCCAAACAGCACATGACGCAAAGAAAAAAAGAGGCGCAATGAGGTAGCTGTGTGAGTAAGATTAGCGACCCTAGTGGCCGACACAAACACCGGGCCCATCTAGGAGTGGCACTGCAGTGTCACGCAGGATGGCCCTTCCTAAAAACCCTCCCCAAACAGCACATGACGCAAAGAAAAAAAGAGGCGCAATGAGGTAGCTGTGTGAGTAAGATTAGCGACCCTAGTGGCCGACACAAACACCGGGCCCATCTAGGAGTGGCACTGCAGTGTCACGCAGGATGTCCCTTCCAAAAAACCCTCCCCAAACAGCACATGACGCAAAGAAAAAAAGAGGCGCAATGAGGTAGCTGACTGTGTGAGTAAGATTAGCGACCCTAGTGGCCGACACAAACACCGGGCCCATCTAGGAGTGGCACTGCAGTGTCACGCAGGATGTCCCTTCCAAAAAACCCTCCCCAATCAGCACATGATGCAAAGAAAAAGAAAAGAAAAAAGAGGTGCAAGATGGAATTGTCCTTGGGCCCTCCCACCCACCCTTATGTTGTATAAACAAAACAGGACATGCACACTTTAACCAACCCATCATTTCAGTGACAGGGTCTGCCACACGACTGTGACTGATATGACGGGTTGGTTTGGACCCCCCCCAAAAAAGAAGCAATTAATCTCTCCTTGCACAAACTGGCTCTACAGAGGCAAGATGTCCACCTCATCTTCACCCTCCGATATATCACCGTGTACATCCCCCTCCTCACAGATTATCAATTCGTCCCCACTGGAATCCACCATCTCAGCTCCCTGTGTACTTTGTGGAGGCAATTGCTGCTGGTCAATGTCTCCGCGGAGGAATTGATTATAATTCATTTTAATGAACATCATCTTCTCCACATTTTCTGGATGTAACCTCGTACGCCGATTGCTGACAAGGTGAGCGGCGGCACTAAACACTCTTTCGGAGTACACACTTGTGGGAGGGCAACTTAGGTAGAATAAAGCCAGTTTGTGCAAGGGCCTCCAAATTGCCTCTTTTTCCTGCCAGTATAAGTACGGACTGTGTGACGTGCCTACTTGGATGCGGTCACTCATATAATCCTCCACCATTCTATCAATGTTGAGAGAATCATATGCAGTGACAGTAGACGACATGTCCGTAATCGTTGTCAGGTCCTTCAGTCCGGACCAGATGTCAGCATCAGCAGTCGCTCCAGACTGCCCTGCATCACCGCCAGCGGGTGGGCTCGGAATTCTGAGCCTTTTCCTCGCACCCCCAGTTGCGGGAGAATGTGAAGGAGGAGATGTTGACAGGTCGCGTTCCGCTTGACTTGACAATTTTGTCACCAGCAGGTCTTTCAACCCCAGCAGACTTGTGTCTGCCGGAAAGAGAGATCCAAGGTAGGCTTTAAATCTAGGATCGAGCACGGTGGCCAAAATGTAGTGCTCTGATTTCAACAGATTGACCACCCGTGAATCCTTGTTAAGCGAATTAAGGGCTGCATCCACAAGTCCCACATGCCTAGCGGAATCGCTCCCTTTTAGCTCCTTCTTCAATGCCTGATGAGGGGAATGACCTGACTCAGGCTGGCAGTGTCTGAACTGACTTCACGTGTGGCAAGTTCAAAGGGCATCAGAACCTTGCACAACGTTGAAATCATTCTCCACTGCACTTGAGACAGGTGCATTCCACCTCCTATATCGTGCTCAATTGTATAGGCTTGAATGGCCTTTTGCTGCTCCTCCAACCTCTGAAGCATATAGAGGGTTGAATTCCACCTCGTTACCACTTCTTGCTTCAGATGATGGCAGGGCAGGTTCAGTAGTTTTTGGTGGTGCTCCAGTCTTCTGTACGTGGTGCCTGTACGCCGAAAGTGTCCCGCAATTTTTCTGGCCACCGACAGCATCTCTTGCACGCCCCTGTCGTTTTTTAAAAAATTCTGCACCACCAAATTCAAGGTATGTGCAAAACATGGGACGTGCTGGAATTTGCCCATATTTAATGCACACACAATATTGCTGGCGTTGTCCGATGCCACAAATCCACAGGAGAGTCCAATTGGGGTAAGCCATTCCGCGATGATCTTCCTCAGTTGCCGTAAGAGGTTTTCAGCTGTGTGCGTATTCTGGAAACCGGTGATACAAAGCGTAGCCTGCCTAGGAAAGAGTTGGCGTTTGCGAGATGCTGCTACTGGTGCCGCCGCTGCTGTTCTTGCGGCGGGAGTCCATACATCTACCCAGTGGGCTGTCACAGTCATATAGTCCTGACCCTGCCCTGCTCCACTTGTCCACATGTCCGTGGTTAAGTGGACATTGGGTACAACTGCATTTTTTAGGACACTGGTGAGTCTTTTTCTGACGTCCGTGTACATTCTCGGTATCGCCTGCCTAGAGAAGTGGAACCTAGATGGTATTTGGTAACGGGGGCACACTGCCTCATAAATTGTCTAGTTCCCTGTGAACTAACGGCGGATACCGGACGCACGTCTAACACCAACATAGTTGTCAAGGCCTCAGTTATCCGCTTTGCAGTAGGATGACTGCTGTGATATTTCATCTTCCTCGCAAAGGACTGTTGAACAGTCAATTGCTTACTGGAAGTAGTACAAGTGGGCTTACGACTTCCCCTCTGGGATGACCATCGACTCCCAGCGGCAACAACAGCAGCGCCAGCAGCAGTAGGCGTTACACGCAAGGATGCATCGGAGGAATCCCAGGCAGGAGAGGACTCGTCAGAATTGCCAGTGACATGGCCTGCAGGACTATTGGCATTCCTGGGGAAGGAGGAAATTGACACTGAGGGAGTTGGTGGGGTGGTTTGCGTGAGCTTGGTTACAAGAGGAAGGGATTTACTGGTCAGTGGACTGCTTCCGCTGTCACCCAAAGTTTTTGAACTTGTCACTGACTTATTATGAATGCGCTGCAGGTGACGTATAAGGGAGGATGTTCCGAGGTGGTTAACGTCCTTACCCCTACTTATTACAGCTTGACAAAGGGAACACACGGCTTGACACCTGTTGTCCGCATTTCTGGTGAAATACCTCCACACCGAAGAGCTGATTTTTTTGGTATTTTCACCTGGCATGTCAACGGCCATATTCCTCCCACGGACAACAGGTGTCTCCCCGGGTGCCTGACTTAAACAAACCACCTCACCATCAGAATCCTCCTGGTCAATTTCCTCCCCAGCGCCAGCAACACCCATATCCTCCTCATCCTGGTGTACTTCAACACTGACATCTTCAATCTGACTATCAGGAACTGGACTGCGGGTGCTCCTTCCAGCACTTGCAGGGGGCGTGCAAATGGTGGAAGGCGCATGCTCTTCACGTCCAGTGTTGGGAAGGTCAGGCATCGCAACCGACACAATTGGACTCTCCTTGTGGATTTGGGATTTCGAAGAATGCACAGTTCTTTGCTGTGCTGCTTTTGCCAGCTTGAGTCTTTTCATTTTTCTAGCGAGAGGCTGAGTGCTTCCATCCTCATGTGAAGCTGAACCACTAGCCATGAACATAGGCCAGGGCCTCAGCCGTTCCTTGCCACTCCGTGTGGTAAATGGCATATTGGCAAGTTTACGCTTCTCCCCCGACAATTTTATTTTAGGTTTTGGAGTCCTTTTTTTTCTGATATTTGGTGTTTTGGATTTGACATGCTCTGTACTATGACATTGGGCATCGGCCTTGGCAGACGACGTTGCTGGCATTTCATCGTCTCGGCCATGACTAGTGGCAGCAGCTTCAGCACGAGGTGGAAGTGGATCTTGATCTTTCCCTAATTTTGGAACCTCAACATTTTTGTTCTCCATATTTTAATAGGCACAACTAAAAGGCACCTCAGGTAAACAATGGAGATGGATACTAGTATACAATTATGGACTGCCTGCCGACTGCAGACACAGAGGTAGCCACAGCCGTGAACTACCGTACTGTACTGTGTCTGCAGCTAATATAGACTGGTTGATAAAGAGAAGATGTCTATGTAACTATGTATGTATAAAGAAGACTGAAAAAAATCCACGGTTAGGTGGTATACAATTATGGACGGACTGCCTGCCGAGTGCAGACACAGAGGTAGCCACAGCCGTGAACTACCGTACTGTACTGTGTCTGCAGCTAATATAGACTGGTTGATAAAGAGAAGATGTCTATGTAACTATGTATGTATAAAGAAGAATGAAAAAAAACCACGGTTAGGTGGTATACAATTATGGACGGACTGCCTGCCGAGTGCAGACACAGAGGTAGCCACAGCCGTGAACTACCGTACTGTACTGTGTCTGCAGCTAATATAGACTGGTTGATAAAGAGAAGATGTCTATGTAACTATGTATGTATAAAGAAGAATGAAAAAAATCCACGGTTAGGTGGTATTACAATTATGGACGGACTGCCTGCCGAGTGCAGAGACACAGAGGTAGCCACAGCCGTGAACTACCGTACTGTGTCTGCTGCGACTGGATGATAAATGATATAAAAAATATATATATATCACTACTGCAGCCGGACAGGTATATATTATATATTATATAATGACGGACCTGCTGGACACTGTCTGTCAGCAGAATGAGTTTTATTTTTATAGAATAAAAAAAAACAAACACACAAGTGAAGTCACACGACGAGTGTTTAACTTTTTCAGGCAATCACAATATAAGTATACTACTAACTATACTGGTGGTCAGTGTGGTCAGGTCACTGTTCAGTCACACTGGCAGTGGCACTCCTGCAGCAAAAGTGTGCACTGTTTAATTTTAATATAATATGTACTCCTGGCTCCTGCTATAACCTATAACTGGCACTGCAGTAGTGCTCCCCAGTCTCCCCCACAATTATAAGCTGTGTGAGCTGAGCAGTCAGACAGATATATAATATATATAGATGATGCAGCACACTGGCCTGAGCCTGAGCAGTGCACACAGATATGGTATGTGACTGACTGAGTCACTGTGTGTATCGCTTTTTTCAGGCAGAGAACGGATATATTAAATAAACTGCACTGTGTGTCTGGTGGTCACTCACTATATAATATATTATGTACTCCTGGCTCCTGCTATAACCTATAACTGGCACTGCAGTAGTGCTCCCCAGTCTCCCCCACAATTATAAGCTGTGTGAGCTGAGCAGTCAGACAGATATATATAATATTATATATAGATAATAGATGATGCAGCACACTGGCCTGAGCCTGAGCAGTGCACACAGATATGGTATGTGACTGACTGAGTCACTGTGTGTATCGCTTTTTTCAGGCAGAGAACGGATATATTAAATAAACTGCACTGTGTGTCTGGTGGTCACTCACTATATAATATATTATGTACTCCTGGCTCCTGCTATAACCTATAACTGGCACTGCAGTAGTGCTCCCCAGTCTCCCCCACAATTATAAGCTGTGTGAGCTGAGCAGTCAGACAGATATATATAATATTATATATAGATAATAGATGATGCAGCACACTGGCCTGAGCCTGAGCTGTGCACACAGATATGGTATGTGACTGACTGAGTCACTGTGTGTATCGCTTTTTTCAGGCAGAGAACGGATATATTAAATAAACTGCACTGTGTGTCTGGTGGTCACTCACTATATAATATATTATGTACTCCTGGCTCCTGCTATAACCTATAACTGGCACTGCAGTAGTGCTCCCCAGTCTCCCCCACAATTATAAGCTGTGTGAGCTGAGCAGTCAGACAGATATATATAATATTATATATAGATAATAGATGATGCAGCACACTGGCCTGAGCCTGAGCAGTGCACACAGATATGGTATGTGACTGACTGAGTCACTGTGTTTATCGCTTTTTTCAGGCAGAGAACGGATATATTAAATAAACTGCACTGTGTGTCTGGTGGTCACTCACTATATAATATATTATGTACTCCTGGCTCCTGCTATAACCTATAACTGGCACTGCAGTAGTGCTCCCCAGTCTCCCCCACAATTATAAGCTGTGTGAGCTGAGCAGTCAGACAGATATATATAATATTATATATAGATAATAGATGATGCAGCACACTGGCCTGAGCCTGAGCAGTGCACACAGATATGGTATGTGACTGACTGAGTCACTGTGTGTATCGCTTTTTTCAGGCAGAGAACGGATATATTAAATAAACTGCACTGTGTGTCTGGTGGTCACTCACTATATAATATATTATGTACTCCTGGCTCCTGCTATAACCTATAACTGGCACTGCAGTAGTGCTCCCCAGTCTCCCCCACAATTATAAGCAGTGTGAGCTGAGCAGTCAGACAGATATATATAATATTATATATAGATAATAGATGATGCAGCACACTGGCCTGAGCCTGAGCAGTGCACACAGATATGGTATGTGACTGACTGAGTCACTGTGTGTATCGCTTTTTTCAGGCAGAGAACGGATATATTAAATAAACTGCACTGTGTGTCTGGTGGTCACTCACTATATAATATATTATGTACTCCTGGCTCCTGCTATAACCTATAACTGGCACTGCAGTAGTGCTCCCCAGTCTCCCCCACAATTATAAGCTGTGTGAGCTGAGCAGTCAGACAGATATATATAATATTATATATAGATAATAGATGATGCAGCACACTGGCCTGAGCCTGAGCAGTGCACACAGATATGGTATGTGACTGACTGAGTCACTGTGTGTATCGCTTTTTTCAGGCAGAGAACGGATATATTAAATAAACTGCACTGTGTGTCTGGTGGTCACTCACTATATAATATATTATGTACTCCTGGCTCCTGCTATAACCTATAACTGGCACTGCAGTAGTGCTCCCCAGTCTCCCCCACAATTATAAGCTGTGTGAGCTGAGCAGTCAGACAGATATATATAATATTATATATAGATAATAGATGATGCAGCACACTGGCCTGAGCCTGAGCAGTGCACACAGATATGGTATGTGACTGACTGAGTCACTGTGTGTATCGCTTTTTTCAGGCAGAGAACGGATATATTAAATAAACTGCACTGTGTGTCTGGTGGTCACTCACTATATAATATATTATGTACTCCTGGCTCCTGCTATAACCTATAACTGGCACTGCAGTAGTGCTCCCCAGTCTCCCCCACAATTATAAGCAGTGTGAGCTGAGCAGTCAGACAGATATATATAATATTATATATAGATAATAGATGATGCAGCACACTGGCCTGAGCCTGAGCAGTGCACACAGATATGGTATGTGACTGACTGAGTCACTGTGTGTATCGCTTTTTTCAGGCAGAGAACGGATATATTAAATAAACTGCACTGTGTGTCTGGTGGTCACTCACTATATAATATATTATGTACTCCTGGCTCCTGCTATAACCTATAACTGGCACTGCAGTAGTGCTCCCCAGTCTCCCCCACAATTATAAGCAGTGTGAGCTGAGCAGTCAGACAGATATATATAATATTATATATAGATAATAGATGATGCAGCACACTGGCCTGAGCCTGAGCAGTGCACACAGATATGGTATGTGACTGACTGAGTCACTGTGTGTATCGCTTTTTTCAGGCAGAGAACGGATATATTAAATAAACTGCACTGTGTGTCTGGTGGTCACTCACTATATAATATATTATGTACTCCTGGCTCCTGCTATAACCTATAACTGGCACTGCAGTAGTGCTCCCCAGTCTCCCCCACAATTATAAGCTGTGTGAGCTGAGCAGTCAGACAGATATATATAATATTATATATAGATAATAGATGATGCAGCACACTGGCCTGAGCCTGAGCAGTGCACACAGATATGGTATGTGACTGAGTCACTGTGTGCTGTGTATCGCTTTTTTCAGGCAGAGAACGGATTATAAAGTAAACTGCACTGTCCTCACTAGTAAACTCTCTCCACTCAGTCTCTACACTTCTACAGTAACAGTACTCCTCCTAGTCAGCTCCAGTAAATCTCTCTCAGTCTCTTATAATCTAAATGGAGAGGACGCCAGCCACGTCCTCTCCCTATCAATCTCAATGCACGTGTGAAAATGGCGGCGACGCGCGGCTCCTTATATAGAATCCGAGTCTCGCGATAGAATCCGAGCCTCGCGAGAATCCGACAGCGTCATGATGACGTTCGGGCGCGCTCGGGTTAACCGAGCAAGGCGGGAAGATCCGAGTCGCTCGGACCCGTGAAAAAAAACATGAAGTTCTGGCGGGTTCGGATTCAGAGAAACCGAACCCGCTCATCTCTAGTACTATACTGTGCTCTCCAGGGAGGTGAGAGATGAGAGGGAGCCACAAGGTGTATACTATACTGTGCTCCCCAGAGAGGTGAGAGATGAGAGGGAAAGGTGGCTACAAGGTGTATACTATACTATGCTTTCCAGAGTTGTGAGAGGGAGGGGGGGCTACAAGGTTTATACTATACTGTGCTCCCCAGAGAGGTGAGAGGGAGGGGGGGGGGCTACAAGGTGTATACTATACTGTGCTCTCCAGAGAGGTGAGAGGCAGGGGGGCTACAAGGTGTATATTATACTGTGCTCTCCAGAGAGGTGAGAGGGAGGGGGGGCTACAAGGTGTATACTATACTGTGCTCTCCAGAGTGGTGAGAGGGAGGGGGGGCTACAAGGTGTATACTATACTGTGCTCTCCAGAGTGGTGAGAGGGAGGGGGGGCTACAAGGTATATACTATACTGTGCTCTCCATAGAGGTGAGAAGGAGGGGGGGCTACAAGGTGTATACTATACTGTGCTCTCCAGAGAGGTGAGAGGGAGGGGGCTACAAGGTATATACTACTCTGTGCTCCCCAGAGAGGTGAGAGGGAGGGGGGGGGGGGGGCTTCAAGGTGTATACTGTACTGTGCTCTCCAGAGTGGTGAGAGGGAGGGGAGGGGGGCTACAAGGTGTATACTATACTGTGCTCCCAAGAGAGGTGAGAGGGAGGGGGGCTACAAGGTGTATACTATACTGTGCTCTTCAGAGAGGTGAGGGAGGGGAGGGGGGCTACAAGGTGTATACTATACTGTGCTCCCAAGAGAGGTGAGAGGGAGGGGGGCTACAAGGTGTATACTATACTGTGCTCTTCAGAGAGGTGAGGGGGAGGTGGGGGGCTACAAGGTTTATACTATACTGTGCTCCCAAGAGAGGTGAGAGGGAGGGGGGGCTACAAGGTGTATTCTATACTGTGCTCTCCAGAGAGGTGAGAGGCAGGGGGGCTACAAGGTTTATACTATACTGTGCTCCCCAGAGAGGTGAGAGGGAAGGGGGGCTACAAGGTGTACACTATACTGTGCTCTCCAGAGAGGTGAGAGGGAGGGGGGGCTACAAGGTGTATACTATACTGTGCTCTCCAGAGAGGTGAGAGGGAGGGGGGGCTACAAGGTGTATACTATACTGTGCTCTCCAGAGAGGTGAGAGGGAGGGGCTACAAGGTATATGTAACCCTACCCTCAATACCTTGAACGAGAGCTGTCTATGTATTCTATTAAGGGATGGTTACCTAATAGCTGTGCCTCCACTCAAGCTATGTGTAGTATTTAACTACCGTTAAGGCTTGCTTGAGTAAGCCTGATCTCTATCCTTAGGGGATGATTCCCTTATATCATAGATATATTATCTAATATACCTGTCTCTTTCTTCCAGGATCTTCAGATCAACTTCCAGACGGACCACACACACATGGAAAGTATAACACTTTAATGACCAGTACCAAATGGATTAAGTATACATTAACATTTCATCAATTACACATTCCCCTTTAAGTCATTAATCCATGCTAACTCCCTGTCAATTAGGCCTATACACAGTACCTGCATGCAATACAACAAATCCTTTTTCTTTTCAAGACACCCTTAGGTGTTAGAGTGACCCGGGTACTCTTAATATGATAGTGCACTCTAAGGGCCCATAAACTTCCTAAAAATAACAGCAGTTAATACAGAATGTCTGACACTATGTTTTAGTATCAACTATCAGTTCTCCCTTCAGTTAAAGAGAAAGATGTTTGGCTCAGTCTACTTATGGTAGCGATTACTTTCTCCTATAAGGTTACTTATAGTTCCTCCTTGGCAGATAACAGAAAGTATCTATTTAGCTCATAGATAGTAACATCAACAGTTGATTACCAAGGAATCTGTATCCTTTCCTCAGTAAAAATGTTACCGTAGTTGTCCAGTATTAAAGTAAACTCCTAAGAAGCTGGTATGATAAACCTTTGTTATGCTGCGTCCTTGTGTCCATTTGAAGTAGCTGATGCTTTCTATATTTCAGAGCATATATAGCTTTTCGATTCCTGTATGCCTCAAATTATTGTTGTCTCTTAGGATGAGTCTATATTAAATATATCTGCAAGAGATGGTTTCTCTTATCATAGTCACAGCGAGCTCAAATCCTTTAACTTTAAAACTAATAGTCTCTTACGTGTCAGTCCTTCTTACGGGTTCACGAATATACATATAACACAGTTGTATTAAAGTGCCACAAGCTAGTCCTTGAATCGGGATGATATTCTAATCCTTTGTGGCTAAGAGGCTTTAACATCCATCCAATGTCACTGTAGTATGGCTACCTTTAATGTCCTTGCCTCTAATTCTGCTAATTCAGGGGCATAAATACACACATTAGGTGGCAGCTTTAGGGTGTTACTTTCTATTTAGCGCTGCGGAACAATGTCTCTGGCTGTCCTTTGACTGATGTGATGCTGATATATGGGGGAGCTTTAAAACTATTTATGAAGCGTTAAACAGTTCAAGTTTCACTCCACTCCTCCTGTTACATATATATACCCAGTGCTTTCTACCTTCTCCTTAGCACTATGATTAAGCCATACATGGAACTGTAATTATAGGTCACTCTGACTACTGTGACCCATTGCTATCCTCCTGCTTAGTAGCCATTATTGCGGCCTAGTCCTGGAGTACTTAGTCCCAATATGAAATTGACTATGTACCATAGTCACCTATGGCTTGCTGTGCTTAGTGTAGGGGTAATATAAATGGCTGGATTATGCACTCACACTTCTACCATCTAGTGATGCTGCTGCAGGATGCTCCCCCGACTCCTCCCTTACACTTACAGCCACACAGAATGGAGCCTATGCTGCTGGTCCTGGCTTCTTTGTTGTGGCTGTCTGAGACTGTGCCGGTAATAGGAGGAACCCTCTCTGTCTCCCTGTCATAGATGTGCCTTTCCAATACTGCTGGGTGAGTTGACTAGCCCTGATGCCGGGTTCTATGAACAGTGCTGAGTCTCAATGCTGCTGTCACCACCTTTACAGTAAGGAAGCCCTGTTCTGGCTACACACACTAAGCCCCCTCCGGCCGCCGCAATGTATACCGCTCAACTCTAATGCGGGCAACGGCCGGAGCAGCAAAAAACTCTGTCCTCTCACCAAGGGATATGCAGTCTCTCCCTCAGCTATACTCACAGCACCTCCCCACCCCTCTCTAGTAGTCACATGACCCACTCTGAGGTGATGCTCCGCCCACTGGCAATCACCCCACTAGGTGATTGACAGTTAGGAGCACAAGGACATTAACCCTTTAGATACACTGTGAAACCATAAAATAAGCCTTAATTGTATTCACCACTACATTTACATCAATGTACATACAATTACATATCTGTGAACTGTATTATTTACCTCACAACATGCATACAGTATTACAACATCCGTTAACTTTTATATATGAATAATATATATGCTTATACTCCATATTAGTCACCATATTATAACTACCTCAGTATAAGTGTTGTTTAAACCCTAAATCAGGGTTACATATATACTACACTGTGCTCCCCAGAGAGGTGATATGGAGGGGGGGGGGGGGCTACAAGGTGTATACTGTACTGTGCTCTCCAGAGTGGTGAGAGGGAGGGGGGGGCTACAAGGTGTAATCTGTACTGTGCTCTCCAGAGAGGTGAGAGGGGGGGCTACAAGGTGTATACAACACTGTGCACCCCAGAGAGGTGAGAGGGAGGGGGGGCTACAAGGTGTATACTATACTGTGCTCTCCAGAGTGGTGAGTGAGGAGGGGGGGATACAAGGTGTATATTATACTGTGCTCCCCAGAGAGGTGAGAGGGAGGGGGGCTACAAGGTGTATACTATACTGTGCTCTCCAGGGAGGTGAGAGATGAGAGGGAGCCACAAGGTGTATACTATAATATGCTGTCGTGAGAGGGGATGCTACAAGGTGTATACTATTCTGTGCTCCCCAGAGAAGTGAGAGGGAGGGGGGGGGGGGGGGGTGCTACAAGGTGTATACTATAATGTGCTCTCCAGAGAGGTGAGAGGGAGGGGGGCTGCAAGGTGTATACTATACTGTGCTCCCAAGAGAGGTGAGAGGGAGGGGGGCTACAAGGTGTATACTATACTGTGCTCTCCAGAGAGGTGAGAGGGAGGGGGGCTACAAGGTGTATACTATACTGTGCTCTCCAGAGTGGTGAGAGGGAGGTGGGGGGGCTACAAGGTTTATACTATACTGTGCTCTCCAGAGGGGTGAGTGGGAGAGGGGGCTACAAGGTGTATACTATACTGTGCTCTCCAGAGTGGTGAGAGGGAGTTGGGGGGGCTACAAGGTTTATACTATACTGTGCTCTCCAGAGTGGTGAGAGGGAGGGGGCTACAAGGTGTATACTATACTGTGCTCCCAAGAGAGGTGAGAGGGAGGGGGGCTACAAGGTGTATACTATACTGTGCTCTCCAGAGAGGTGAGGGGGAGATGGGGGGCTACAAGGTTTATACTATACTGTGCTCCCAAGAGAGGTGAGAGGGAGGGGGGGTTACAAGGTGTATACTATACTGTGCTCCCCAGAGAGGTGAGAGGGAAGGGGGGCTACAAGGTGTATACTATACTGTGCTCTCCAGAGGGGTGAGTGGGAGAGGGGGCTACAAGGTGTATATTATACTGTGCTCTCCAGAGAGGTGAGAGGGAGGGGGGCTACAAGGTGTATACTATACTGTGCTCTCCAGAGTGGTGAGAGGGAGGAGGGGCTACAAGGTGTATACTATACTGTGCTCTCCAGAGAGGTGAGAGGGAGGGGGGGGCTACAAGGTGTATACTATACTGTGCTATCCAGAGTGGTGAGAGGTGAGAGGGAAAGAGGGCTACAAGGTATATACTATACTGTGCTGTCGTGAGAGGTGAGACGGGATGATACAAGGTGTATACTATACTGTTTTATCCAGAGTTGTGAGAGGGAGGGGGGGCTACAAGGTATATACTATACTGTGCTCTCCATAGAGGTGAGAAGGAGGGGGGGCTACAAGGTGTATACTATACTGTGCTCTCCAGAGAGGTGAGAGGGAGGGGTGCTACAAGGTGTATACTATATTGTGCTCCCAGAGAGGTGAGAGTGAGGGGGGGCTATAAGGTGTATACCTTACTGTACTCTCCATAGTGGTGAGAGGGGGGGGGGGGGCTACAAGGTGTATACTATACTGTGCTCTCCAGAGAGGTTAGAGTGAGGGGGGGCTACAAGGTGTATACTATACTGTGCTCTCCAGAGAGGTGAGGGGGAGGTGGGGGGCTACAAAGTTTATACTATACTGTGCTCCCAAGAGAGGTGAGAGGGAGGGGGGGTTACAAGGTGTATACTATACTGTGCTCCCCAGAGAGGTGAGAGGGAAGGGGGGCTACAAGGTGTACACTATACTGAGCTCTCAAGAGGGGTGAGTGGGAGAGGGGGCTACAAGGTGTATACTATACTGTGCTCTCCAGAGAGGTGAGAGGGAGGGGGGGCTACAAGGTGTATACTATACTGTGCTCTCCAGAGAGGTGAGAGGGAGTGGTGGCTACAAGGTGTATACTATACTGTGCTCTCCAGAGAGGTGAGAGGGAGGGGGGCTACAAGGTGTATACTATACTGTGCTCTCCAGAGAGGTGAGAGGGAGGGGGGGCTACAAGATGTATACTATACTGTGCTATCCAGAGTGGTGAGAGGTGAGAGGGAAAGAGGGCTACAAGGTATATACTATACTGTGCTGTCGTGAGAGGTGAGAGGGGATAATACAAGGTGTATACTATACTGTTTTATCCAGAGTTGTGAGAGGGAGGGGGGGCTACAAGGTGTATACTATACTGTGCTCTTCAGAGAGGTGAGAGGGAGGGGGCTACAAGGTATATACTACACTGTGCTCCCCAGAGAGGTGAGATGGAGGGGGGGGGGGGGGGCTACAAGGTGTATACTGTACTGTGCTCTCCAGAGTGGTGAGAGGGAGGGGGGGGCACAAGGTGTAGACTATACTGTGCTCTCCAGGGAGTTGAGAGGGAGGGAGGGAGGGGGGCTTCAAGGTGTATACTATACTGTGCTGTCCAGAGAGGTGAGAGGGAGCGGAGGATACCAGGTGTATACTATACTGTGCTCTCCAGAGAGGTGAGAGGGAGGGGGGCTACAAGGTGTATACTATACTGTGCTCTCCAGAGAGGTGAGAGGGAGGGGGGCTACAAGGTGTATACTATACTGTGCTCTCCAGAGAGGTGAGAGGGAGGGGGGGCTATAAGGTGTATACTATACTGTGCTCTCCAGAGAGGTGAGAGGGAGGGGGACTACAAGGTGTATACTATACTGTGATCTCCAGGGAGGTGAGAGATGAGAGGGAGCCACAAGTTGTATACTATACTGTGCTCCACAGAGAGGTGAGAGGGAGTGGGGGGGGGGCTACAAGGTGTATACTATACTGTGCTCTCCAGAGTGGTGAGAGGGAGGGGGGGCTACAAGGTGTATACTATATTGTGCTCTCCAGAGTGGTGAGAGGGAAAGAGGGCTACAAGGTTTATACTATACTGTGCTGTCGTGAGAGGTGAGAGGGGATGATACAAGGTGTATACTATACTGTTTTATCCAGAGTTGTGAGAGGGAGGGGGGCTACAAGGTGTATACTATACTGTGCTCTCCATAGAGGTCTGAGGGAGGGGGGCTACAAGGTATATACTACAATGTGGTCCCCAGAGAGGTGAGAGGGAGGGGGGGGGGGGCTACAAGGTGTATACTATACTGTGCTCTCCAGAGTGGTGAGAGGGAGGGGGGGGGGGGGGCTACAAGGTGTATACTGTACTATGCTCTCCAGAGAGGTGAGAGGGAGGGGGGGGGGGCTACAAGGTGTATACTATACTGTGCTCTCCAGAGAGGTGAGAGGGAGAGGGGGGGGGGGTCTACAAGGTGTATACTGTACTGTTCTGTCCAGAGAGGTGAGAGGGAGGGGGGCTACCAGGTGCATACTATACTGTGCACTCCAGAGAGGTGAGAGGGAGGGGGGCTACCAGGTGTGTACTATACTGTGCTCTCCAGGGAGGTGAGAGATGAGAGGGAGCCACAAGGTGTATACTATACTGTGCTCCCCAGAGAGGTGAGAGATGAGAGGGAAAGGGGGCTACAAGGTGTATACTATACTGTGCTCTCCAGAATGGTGAGAGATGAGAGGGAAAGGTGGCTACAAGGTGTATACTAGAGATGAGCGGGTTCGGTTCCTCGGAATCCGAACCCGCCCGAACTTCAGATTTTTTTACACGGGGCCGAGCGACTCGGATCTTCCCGCTTTGCTCGGTTAACCCGAGCGCGCCCGAACGTCATCATCCCGCTGTCGGATTCTCGCAGGCTCGTATTCTATCGCGAGACTCGGATTCTATATAAGGATCCGCGCGTCGCCGCCATTTTCACACGTGCATTGAGATTGATAGGGAGAGGACGTGGCTGGCGTCCTCTCCGTTTAGACTAGAGTACTAGAGAGAGACACAAATTTTGGGGAGCATATTATTAGGAGGAGTACTACTTGCTGCTGATAGTGTGACCAGTGACCACCAGTTTAATTAATCCGTTCTCTGCCTGAAAAAAAACGATACACAGTGTGACACAGTCACATACCATATCTGTGCTCAGCCTCAGTGTGCTGCATCATATGTAATACTGTATATCATTATCTGACTGTGCTGAGTGCTCACTGCTCACACAGCTTAATTGTGGGGGAGACTGGGGAGCAGTTATAGCAGGAGTACATATTTTAAGTACAGTGCACACTTTTGCTGCCAGAGTGCCACTGCCAGTGTGACTGACCAGTGACCACTGACCACCAGTATTGTGATTGTCTGCTGACCACCAGTATATTGTGATTGTCTGCCTGAAAAAGTGAAACACTCGTCGTGTGGTGTTTTTATAAACGCATTCTGCAGACAGTGTCCAGCAGGTCCGTCATTACATAATATATACCTGTCCGGCTGCAGTACTAGTGTGATATATATATATATTTTAATTTTATCTCATTATCATCCAGTCTATATTAGCAGCAGACACAGTACGGTAGTCCACGGCTGTAGCTACCTCTGTGTCGGCAGTCGCTCGTCCATCCATAATTGTATACCACCTACCCGTGGTTTTTTTTTTTTCTATCTTCTTGATACTAGTAGCTTACTTTAGGAGTCTGCAGTGCTGAGTCTGACAGACAGTGTCCAGCAGGTCCGTCATTACATAATATATACCTGTCCGGCTGCAGTACTAGTGTGATATATATATATATTTTAATTTTATCTCATTATCATCCAGTCTATATTAGCAGCAGACACAGTACATTAGTCCACGGCTGTAGCTACCTCTGTGTCGGCAGTCGCTCGTCCATCCATAATTGTATACCACCTACCCGTGGTTTTTTTTTTTTTTCTATCTTCTTGATACTAGTAGCTTACTTTAGGAGTCTGCAGTGCTGACAGACAGTGTCCAGCAGGTCCGTCATTACATAATATATACCTGTCCGGCTGCAGTACTAGTGTGATATATATATATATTTTAATTTTATCTCATTATCATCCAGTCTATATTAGCAGCAGACACAGTACGGTAGTCCACGGCTGTAGCTACCTCTGTGTCGGCAGTCGCTCGTCCATCCATAATTGTATACCACCTACCCATGGTTTTTTTTTTTTTCTATCTTCTTGATACTAGTAGCTTACTTTAGGAGTCTGCAGTGCTGAGTCTGACAGACAGTGTCCAGCAGGTCCGTCATTACATAATATATACCTGTCCGGCTGCAGTACTAGTGTGATATATATATATATATTTTCATTTTATCTCATTATCATCCAGTCTATATTAGCAGCAGACACAGTACGGTAGTCCACTGCTGTAGCTACCTCTGTGTCGGCAGTCGCTCGTCCATCCATAATTGTATACCACCTACCCGTGTTTTTTTTTTTTTCTATCTTCTTGAAACTAGTAGCTTACTTTAGGAGTCTGCAGTGCTGACAGACAGTGTCCAGCAGGTCCATCATTACATAATATATACCTGTCCGGCTGCAGTACTAGTGTGATATATATATATTTTAATTTTATCTCATTATCATCCAGTCTATATTAGCAGCAGACACAGTACGGTAGTCCCACGGCTGTAGCTACCTCTGTGTCGGCAGTCGCTCGTCCATCCATAATTGTATACCACCTACCCGTGTTTTTTTTTTTTTTCTATCTTCTTGATACTAGTAGCTTACTTTAGGAGTCTGCAGTGCTGAGTCTGACAGACAGTGTCCAGCAGGTCCGTCATTACATAATATATACCTGTCCGGCTGCAGTACTAGTGTGATATATATATATATTTTAATTTTATCTCATTATCATCCAGTCTATATTAGCAGCAGACACAGTACGGTAGTCCACGGCTGTAGCTACCTCTGTGTCGGCAGTCGCTCGTCATCCATAAGTATACTAGTATCCATCCATCTCCATTGTTTACCTGAGGTGCCTTTTAGTTGTGCCTATTAAAATATGGAGAACAAAAATGTTGAGGTTCCAAAAATAGGGAAAGATCAAGATCGACTTCCACCTCGTGCTGAAGCTGCTGCCACTAGTCATGGCCGAGACGATGAAATGCCAGCAACGTCGTCTGCCAAGGCCGATGCCCAATGTCATAGTACAGAGCATGTAAAATCCAAAACACCAAATATCAGTAAAAAAAGGACTCAAAAATCTAAAATAAAATTGTCGGAGGAGACGCGTAAACTTGCCAATATGCCATTTACCACACGGAGTGGCAAGGAACGGCTGAGGCCCTGGCCTATGTTCATGGCTAGTGGTTCAGCTTCACATGAGGATGGAAGCACTCAGCCTCTCGCTAGAAAAATGAAAAGACTCAAGCTGGCAAAAGCACAGCAAAGAACTGTGCGTTCTTCGAAATCCCAAATCCACAAGGAGAGTCCAATTGTGTCGGTTGCGATGCCTGAACTTCCCAACACTGGACGTGAAGAGCATGCGCCTTCCACCATTTGCACGCCCCCTGCAAGTGCTGGAAGGAGCACCCGCAGTCCAGTTCCTGATAGTCAGATTGAAGATGTCAGTGTTGAAGTACACCAGGATGAGGAGGATATGGGTGTTGCTGGCGCTGGGGAGGAAATTGACAAAGAGGATTCTGATGGTGAGGTGGTTTGTTTAAGTCAGGCACCCGGGGAGACACCTGTTGTCCGTGGGAGGAATATGGCCATTGACATGCCTGGTGAAAATACCAAAAAAATCAGCTCTTCGGTGTGGAAGTATTTCAACAGAAATGCGGACAACATTTGTCAAGCCGTGTGTTGCCTTTGTCAAGCTGTAATAAGTAGGGGTAAGGACGTTAACCACCTCGGAACATCCTCCCTTATACGTCACCTGCAGCGCATTCATAATAAGTCAGTGACAAGTTCAAAAACTTTGGGCGACAGCGGAAGCAGTCCACTGACCAGTAAATCCCTTCCTCTTGTAACCAAGCTCACGCAAACCACCCCACCAACTCCCTCAGTGTCAATTTCCTCATTCCCCAGGAATGCCAATAGTCCTGCAGGCCATGTCACTGGCAATTCTGACGAGTCCTCTCCTGCCTGGGATTCCTCCGATGCATCCTTGCGTGTAACGCCTTCTGCTGCTGGCGCTGCTGTTGTTGCTGCTGGGAGTCGATGGTCATCCCAGAGGGGAAGTCGTAAGCCCACTTTTACTACTTCCACCAAGCAATTGACTGTCCAACAGTCCTTTGCGAGGAAGATGAAATATCACAGCAGTCATCCTGTTGCAAGGCGGATAACTGAGGCCTTGACAACTATGTTGGTGTTAGACGTGCGTCCGGTATCCGCCGTTAGTTCACAGGGAACTAGACAATTTCTTGAGGTAGTGTGCCCCCGTTACCAAATACCATCTAGGTTCCACTTCTCTAGGCAGGCGATACCGAGAATGTACACGGACGTCAGAAAAAGACTCACCAGTGTCCTAAAAAATGCAGTTGTACCCAATGTCCACTTAACCACGGACATGTGGACAAGTGGAGCAGGGCAGGGTCAGGACTATATGACTGTGACAGCCCACTGGGTAGATGTATGGACTCCCGCCGCAAGAACAGCAGCAGCGGCACCAGTAGCAGCATCTCGCAAACGTCAACTCTTTCCTAGGCAGGCTACGCTTTGTATCACCGGTTTCCAGAATATGCACACAGCTGAAAACCTCTTACGGCAACTGAGGAAGATCATCGCGGAATGGCTTACCCCAATTGGACTCTCCTGTGGATTTGTGGCATCGGACAACGCCAGCAATATTGTGTGTGCATTAAATATGGGCAAATTCCAGCACGTCCCATGTTTTGCACATACCTTGAATTTGGTGGTGCAGAATTATTTAAAAAACGAGAGGGGCGTGCAAGAGATGCTGTCGGTGGCCAGAAGAATTGCGGGACACTTTCGGCGTACAGGCACCACGTACAGAAGACTGGAGCACCACCAAAAACGCCTGAACCTGCCCTGCCATCATCTGAAGCAAGAAGTGGTAACGAGGTGGAATTCAACCCTATATATGCTTCAGAGGTTGGAGGAGCAGCAAAAGGCCATTCAAGCTTATACAATTGAGCACGATATAGGAGGTGGAGTGGAGAATGAGAGTGGAGAATGATTTCAACGTTGTGCAAGGTTCTGCTGCCCTTTGAACTTGCCACACGTGAAGTCAGTTCAGACACTGCCAGCCTGAGTCAGGTCATTCCCCTCATCAGGCTTTTGCAGAAGAAGCTGGAGACATTGAAGGAGGAGCTAACACAGAGCGATTCCGCTAGGCATGTGGGACTTGTGGATGGAGCCCTTAATTCGCTTAACAAGGATTCACGGGTGGTCAATCTGTTGAAATCAGAGCGCTACATTTTGGCCACCGCGCTCGATCCTAGATTTAAAACCTACCTTGGATCTCTCTTTCCGGCACACACAAGTCTGCTGGGGTTCAAAGACCTGCTGGTGAGAAAATTGTCAAGTCAAGCGGAACGCGACCTGTCAACATCTCCTCCTTCACATTCTCCCGCTACTGGGGGTGCGAGGAAAAGGCTCAGAATTCCGAGCCCACCCGCTGGCGGTGATGCAGGGCAGTCTGGAGCGACTGCTGATGCTGACATCTGGTCCGGACTGAAGGACCTGCCAACGATTACGGACATGTCGTCTACTGGCACTGCATATGATTCTCTCCCCATTGAAAGAATGGTGGAGGATTATATGAGTGACCGCATCCAAGTAGGCACGTCAGACAGTCCGTACTTATACTGGCAGGAAAAAGAGGCAATTTGGAGGCCCTTGCACAAACTGGCTTTATTCTACCTAAGTTGCCCTCCCACAAGTGTGTACTCCGAAAGAGTGTTTAGTGCCGCCGCTCACCTTGTCAGCAATCGGCGTACGAGGTTACTTCCAGAAAATGTGGAGAAGACGATGTTCATTAAAATGAATTATAATCAATTCCTCCGTGGAGACATTGACCAGCAGCAATTGCCTCCACAAAGTACACAGGGAGCTGAGATGGTGGATTCCAGTGGGGACGAATTGATAATCTGTGAGGAGGGGGATGTACACGGTGATATATCGGAGGATGATGATGAGGTGGACATCTTGCCTCTGTAGAGCCAGTTTGTGCAAGGAGAGATTAATTGCTTCTTTTTTGGTGGGGGTCCAAACCAACCCGTCATTTCAGTCACAGTCGTGTGGCAGACCCTGTCACTGAAATGATGGGTTGGTTAAAGTGTGCATGTCCTGTTTATACAACATAAGGGTGGGTGGGAGGGCCCAAGGACAATTCCATCTTGCACCTCTTTTTTCTTTCATTTTTCTTTGCGTCATGTGCTGTTTGGGGAGTATTTTTTTGAAGGGCCATCCTGCGTGACACTGCAGTGCCACTCCTAGATGGGCCAGGTGTTTGTGTCGGCCACTAGGGTCGCTTATCTTACTCACACAGCTACCTCATTGCGCCTCTTTTTTTCTTTGCGTCATGTGCTGTTTGGGGAGTGTTTTTTGGAAGGGCCATCCTGCGTGACACTGCAGTGCCACTCCTAGATGGGCAAGGTGTTTGTGTCGGCCACTAGGGTCGCTTAGCTTAGTCATCCAGCGACCTCGGTGCAAATTTTAGGACTAAAAATAATATTGTGAGGTGTGAGGTGTTCAGAATAGACTGAAAATGAGTGGAAATTATGGTTTTTGAGGTTAATAATACTTTGGGATCAAAATGACCCCCAAATTCTATGATTTAAGCTGTTTTTTAGTGTTTTTTGAAAAAAACACCCAAATCCAAAACACACCCGAATCCGACAAAAAAAATTCGGTGAGGTTTTGCCAAAACGCGGTCGAACCCAAAACACGGCCGCGGAACCGAACCCAAAACCAAAACACAAAACCCGAAAAATTTCAAGTGCACATCTCTAGTGTATACTATACTATGCTTTCCAGAGTTGTGAGAGGGAGGGGGGGGCTACAAGGTTTATACTATACTGTGCTCCCCAGAGAGGTGAGAGGGAGGGGGGGGGGGGGGCTACAAGGTGTATACTATACTGTGCTCTCCAGAGTCGTGAGTGAGGAGGGGGGGATACAAGGTGTATACTATACTGTGCTGTCCAGAGAGGTGAGAGGGAGGGGGGGCTACAAGATGTATACTATACTGTGCTCTCCAGAGAGGTGAGAAGGAGGGGGGGATACAAGGTGTATACTATAATGTGCTGTATAGAGAGGTGAGAAGGAGGGGGGCTACAAGGTGTATACTATACTGTGGTCTCCAGGGAGGTGAGAGATGAGAGGGAGCCACAAGGTGTATACTATACTGTGCTGTCGTGAGAGGGGATGCTACAAGGTGTATACATACAATTCTGTGCTCTCCAGAGAGGTGAGAGGGAGGGGATACAAGGTGTATACTATACTGTGCTCTCCAGAGAGGTGAGAGGAAGGGGGTGCTACAAGGTGTATACTATACTGTGCTCTCCAGAAAGGTGAGAGGAAGGGGGTGCTACAAGGTGTATATTATACTGTGCTCTCCAGAGAGGTGAGAGGAAGGGGGTGCTACAAGGTGTATATTATACTGTACACTCCAGAGTGGTGAGAGGTGAGAGGGGGGGGGGGGGGCTACAAGGTGTATACTATACTGTGCTCTCCAGAGAGGTGAGAGGAAGGGGGTGCTACAAGGTGTATACTATACTGTGCTCTCCAGAGAGGTGAGAGGAAGGGGGTGCTACAAGGTGTATACTATATTGTGCTCTCCAGAGAGGTGAGAGGGAGGGGTGGCTACAAGGTGTATACTATACTGTGCTCTCCAGAGTGGTGAGAGGGTGGGGGGGGGAGGTTAGAAGGTGTATACTATACTGTACTCTCCAGAGAGGTGAGAGGGAGGGAGGGCTACAAGGTGTATACTATACTGTTCTGTCCGGAGAGGTGAAAGGGAGGGGGGGGCTACAAGGTGTATACTATACTGTGCTGTCCAAAGAGGTGAGAGGGGGGGGGGGGACCACAAGGTGTATACTGTACTGTGCTCTCCGGAGTGGTGAGAGGGAGGGGGAGGGGTTGCACAAGGTGTATACTATACTGTGCTCTCCAAAGAGGTGAGAGGGAGGGGGGTCTAAAAGGTGTATACTATACTGTGCTCTCCAGAGAGGTGAGAGGGAGGGGGGCCTCAAGGTGTATACTATACTGTGCTCTCCAGAGAGGTGAGAGGGAGGGGGTCTACAAGGTGTATACTATACTGTACTATCCAGAGAGGTGAGAGGGGGAGGGGCCTCAAGGTGTATACTATACTGTGCTATCGTGAGAGGGAGGGGGGCTACAAGGTGTATAACATACCGTGCTCTCAAGAGAGGTGAGAGGGAAGGGGGGCTACAAGGTGTATACTATACTGTGCTCTCCAGAGAGATGAGAGGGAGGGGGGTTACAAGGTATATACTATACTGTGCTCTCCAGAGAGGTGAGAAGGAGGGGGGCTACAAGGTGTATACTATACTGTGCTTTCCAGAGTTGTGAGAGGGAGGGGGGGGGGCTACAAGGTGTATACTATACTGTGCTCTCCAGATAGGTGAGAGGGAGGGGGGGGGGCACAAGGTGTATACTATACTGTGCTCTCCAGGGAGGTGAGAGGGAGGGGGGCTACAAGGTGTATACTTTACTGTGCTGTCCAGAGAGGTGAGAGGGAGCGGAGGCTACCAGGTGTATACTATACAGTGCTCTCCAGAGAGGTGAGAGGGAGGGGGGCTACAAGGTGTATACTATACTGTGCTCTCCAGAGAGGTGAGAGGGAGGGGGGCTACAAGGTGTATACTATACTGTGCTCTCCAGAGAGGTAAGAGGGAGGGGGACTACAAGGTGTATACTATACTGTGCTCTCCAGGGAGGTGAGAGATGAGAGGGAGCCACAAGGTGTATACTATACTGTGCTCTCCAGAGAGGTGAGAGGGAGGGGGGGGGCTACAAGGTGTATACTATACTGTGCTCCCCAGAGAGGTGAGAGGGAGGGGGGGGGCTACAAGGTGTATACTATATTGTGCTCTCCAGAGTGGTGAGAGGTGAGAGGGAAAGGGGGCTACAAGGTGTATACTATACTGTGCTGTCGTGAGAGGTGAGAGGGGATGATACAAGGTGTATACTATACGGTTTTATCCAGAGTTGTGAGAGGGAGGGGGGGCTACAAGGTATATACTACACTGTGCTCCCCAGAGAGGTGAGAGTGTGTGTGGGGGGGGGGGGGGGGGGGGCTACAAGGTGTATACTATACTGTGCTCTTCAGATAGGTGAGAGGGAAGGGGGCTAAAAGGTGTATACTATACTTTACTCTCCAGAGAGGTGAGAGGGGGAGGGGCCTCAAGGTGTATACTATACTGTGCTCTCGTGAGAGGGAGGGGGGCTACAAGGTGTATACTATACTGTGCTCTCCAGAGAGGTGAGAGGGAAGGGGGGCTACAAGGTGTATACTATACTGTACTCTCCAGAGAGGTGAGAGAGGGAGGGGCCTCAAGGTGTATACTATACTGTGCTCTCGTGAGAGGGAGGGGGGCTACAAGGTGTATACTATACTGTGCTCTCCAGAGAGGTGAGAGGGAAGGGGGGCTACAAGGTGTATACTATTGTAACCCATTGGTTAAATAGGTATAAAAATGTAATATATGGATGTGTAATATAAATATATTATAGAGACTACTATGTACCTGTAACATGGACTGGGAAAGGGGATATGTATATATTATATATAGTACTACTATGTATTTGTGACAAGGCCTGGGAAAATGCCTATAGGGAGAGACTCGAGGGGGGGAGAACATGCTAGAAGACCTTATTGCAGAGGAGGGAGACCGCGAGCTGAAAGAGAGGAGGGAGCCGACAACCGTTGGAAAGGGTTTAACGGCCCGTCCTAGAGGCACTGCGTGAGAGAGCCCGGACTGAGAGGACGCTCCGGAGGAGGTCGGGAGCGTGAGAGAGCCCGGACTGAGAGGATGCTCCGGAGGAGGTCGGGACAAGGAGAGACCCCAAAAAGCGACTACAACAAGAAACGGAGCGGGGAGCACCGAGGCTGTGAACGGCGGGATTGCGGAGAAATCAACAGATGCTGGAGAGTAAAGGCCCTCACCTGATATCCCGGCCTTTGGAGCGGAGCCCGTGTGACCACTGCAGCTTACAAAGTGCGTCAGAGGTGAGAGGGGCGGCCGGTGACAGCAAGATATAGGGCTCCGGGACAGCAGCTAAGGGAAAGACCCAGAGACGCAGCATCTCACCAGAGGAGGAGTCGGTGGAGTGAATATTCATCAGATGAGGTGTGATTGCTACATACACCCATCAATCACATTTCCCTCTCCAATAGCATTCCCTCTCATGAACTTATACAGCTCATCTTCATAGGGATGGATCACAGGCTCCCTCTAGTGGGAACTCTGTATAAACTAAAAGTATAAATACAGAAACAATTATAAGAGGCTTAATAGACTATAGCATATTCTCTATAGTTAAGACACAGGAGAAACTAAGTATAGAGTCGAGTCTGTACTGAATTAAATAAGAGTAAGCCTACTAAATCTATGGAACTAGTACTGTATATTTAATTCAGAAATAACTAAGGAGGACCAAGAGAGGGGATAACTTTAAAATCCTGTGTTATCATTAACAAGAAAAACGACAGACTGCAATACCACAAAATTGAGCCCCACTATCACTCGGGAGTATTACTTAAGTAGGCAACGTTTAATCTTTCATTTAAGCTAACCCGAATTAGGATGAATAGCGGAAAATTGTGACTGTTATATTCGTTACTACTATACTAAACACACCTGTGACTTATTAACGTAGTGAAACGGAGGAACTACAGTAATACTGATTGATACATACCCACCGAGGACTGGGTTATAAGGAAGAAAAAAGGGAATACACGACTGCTAAAGAGATTTACCGAAAGGTTTGTGATTCAACTTCATTTCACAACAATAGACACTCTCGTTAAAATTAAGGGCCCCAACGAGCTCATCATTGACTTCAGAGTACCCGGGTCACTCTTAGGTTTTAAATATCTTTATTATAATATGTAATTGATGCATTATATATGTTGGTAGAAAATAAATCCAGTATTATTCTATATAATATTCATGGCCATTGTGAATGCTACAAGTTATATTGAATAAAGTTATAATATTAAAATTTACATACTTACCATTTATCCTGATCTTGGTAGTTAAGGAAAGGAGACTTGATGACTAGAAGAGAAAACAGGTAAAAGAGTATAAATTGTATATATTTGATATCATATCTCATATAGATATTCATTGGGCTTACCCAAGCAAGCCCATATACATTGTGATAAAGCTTGGGTGAAGGCACAATTATTGTAATCCATTCATATTAATACTCCAAACTAGGGTTACATAAGTGGAGGCACTGCTGAGATCCCAGTAAGTCACAGTAGGAATAATTACCTTAATCAGCGTCAATGGAGGGGCTAACTGGAGAAGACGTATGCAACTGGTGTCTGAGGAAGGGAGTAAATCCCAGAAAGTGTATTGGAGTAGGAGGAGATTTATCGGATGCTTCGGATGAAACAGTGTTAAGAAAAGTGGATACCCTGTATGGTGTAATAAGGCCCAATATTATAGACAAGTGGGATGACGAAGTAGGAAAGAAGATTGCTGTCCTGGTGGAAACGGAAAAAGAATTGGACGTGAATTTGATTCCATTAATGATAGTGGCCGATGAAGAAATAGGACGAAGGTGGTCCATTATTGGTCCCAGTATCCGGGAAGAAGATACCACTAGTGCTCCCATCTCGGCAATGATCCCACCTGAGGGTGTAGATGGAGGGGAAGCTAGTGGCAATGGACACACTACTACCAATGTGAATGGCGGACAGTTCGAGACCATGGTGGATCGGGTGGTTTCCCAACTTGAGAGATGGCATTACGAAGGGAGTTATCGAAGGTTAAGGATATTCTCTGGTATCATACCCGTGCCTACCGGGGAAGAACCATATGAATCTTGGAAGGAGGCCGCTGTTCAACAAGCGGAGGAATGGCAGTGTCCGGATAAAATAAAGCGACAACGAGTAGTGGAGAGTCTACGTGGCCCGGCTATGGGGATAATACAAGCTGCTAGGAGAAGTAATCCGAATGCTACATTGGAGACATACCTCGAAGCCTTGGATTATGCGTACGGCACTTTGGAAGATGTAGGGGACCTGCTATCAAGACTGCATCATACGTTCCAAGACCCGGGCGAGAAACTGAGCGCCTATGTAATAAGAATAGATAAGTTATTGTATAAGATTGTAGAAAAAAAAGGAATCACTCGAGAAGAAGTGGATAAAAGTCGCATGAGACAAGTATTACGAGGCGCGCTAACAAATGATCCTGTAGCGCAGAAGTTGAGGTGTTCCGAGAAAAAAGAACCACCTCCTGGATTCAATGAGATACTAAAAGAAATAAAACAAGAAGAAGTGCTGATTGAGATGAGGGAAAAGACGGTAAAAAAGGTTAAGGTGGTACAAACTGTGACTGAGACTTCCCCGTTGGAGGAAAGAATATTAAAGTTAATGGAAGAACAGAACAAGAGGATAGAGCAATTTATTGCTACTCAACACAACAACAACCCACTCCAGAATCCTCCCTCAAGTGAGTCAACCCGGGGCGGGGGAAGAAGGGGCAGTTTTAATAGCAGGGGTTGTTTTAAGTGCGGAAGGATTGGCCATCGAGCCTTCGAGTGTAACCTGAATCGGAACTCAACACGTATGTATAGTACTCCCTCTCATAATACCGACAGCGAAGACCAAGATCGGGGAAACGGACAAGGGAGGCCCGTGAACCCCCCACAGGTCTCCTAGAGGTTGGTCGCTGTGCGATGGGGAACACATGGTGGAATGGAGTCCTGCCTGATGGGTTGATGGGACCGGCTCCGATAATGGCTGCTAAAATAAACGGACACCATTGTAAAGTACTGGTCGATAGTGGTTCCCAAGTGTCAATTATATTCGAAGACTGGTACAAGAAACACCTCGCTGATGTCCCCATACAGCCGTTATCTGGATTGGTGATATGGGGTTTGAGCGTAGAGAAATATCCGTATTTAGGATATATAGTGGCTAGTCTAGAGATTTATCGAGAGGGAGAAAAAGAAGATAAGCTGCAAATACCTCTAATAGCGTTTGTTTGTCCAGAAGTCCCAGAGAGTAGGGGTGAGCCCCATATGATTATAGGGACCAACACCAGGATTTACTCTCTTCTTATGGAATGGTTGGAGAAAGAGGAGAAAAGAACCAAAGTGCTGTCTTATATATGTGATGGTATAACTGAAATTGATCAGAAGGAAGACAGTAGCCCGTTTGAAGTTTGTTTTGTGGGAAGTGAGCTCGAGCATGCTGACAGGTTACGATTAATCTCGGAATTAGAGTCCCGAGGGCCGGTTTTCTCCACAGGAGAGTGGGATTTAGGAAGAGCCAAAGGGATGGAACATTGTATCCGACTCACAGATACTAACCCCTTTCGATAACGTTCTCGGAGAATAGCCTCGGCGGACTTTGAGGATGTGAGGAAATATCTGAAGGGTTTATTAGAAAACCAAGTAATAATGGAATCAAAGAGCCCATACGCCTCCCCGATTGTGATAGCACGAAAGAAAAATGGTAATATCAGAATGTGCATTGATTACCGAACCCTGAACCACCGGACTGTGACCGACCAGTATACTGTGCCCAAAATAGACGAGGCCTTAGATTGTCTACAAGGGAGCGTGTTGTTTTCGGTGTTAGACTTGAGAAATGGGTATTATCAAATACCAATGCGGCCTGAAGACAGAGAGAAAACGGCCTTCATTTGTCCGCTAGGATTCTTCGAGTTCCTACAAATGCCCCAAGGAGTAAAAGGAGCACCAGCCACCTTCCAACGTGCTATGGAAAAGATAATCGGGGATATGAATTACCGGGAAGTGATAGTCTATTTAGATGACATTATAGTATTCGGGGCTACTCTCGAAGAACATAACCATCGACTTTTCAAAGTTCTAGATAGGCTGATGGAAGGAGGCCTAAAATTGTCCGTAGATAAGTGTCACTTATGTCAGTCAAGGGTTAAATACCTAGGGCATATCGTTAGTAAATATGGGGTATCGACGGACCCCGAGAAAGTACAAGCTGTGATGAACTGGCCTCGACCCACTAAACTGAAGGAGTTACGATCTTTCCTAGGATTCTGCGGATACTACCGTCGATTTGTACCGAATTACTCTGCCCAGGCAAAACCCTTGACTGATCTGACCAAGGGATACCCCAATGCAGGGAAGAGAAAAAACTTAAAACTCACCATGAATGGGAAGTATCGCCAGCCCAATGAATTATTCGGTGAGCGATGGAATAATGAGTGTGAAGCGGCATTCGTAATGCTGAAGAAAAGTCTGACACATGCACCTGTTCTGGCATATGCAGACCCCAGTCTACCATATGTCCTTCATATCGACGCGTCTACTAATGGATTAGGGGGAGTGCTATACCAAAAACATTCTGAAGGACTACGGCCCGTATCATTTGCTAGTAGAGGTGTATCCGAAAGTGAGAGGAGATATCCCGCACACAAATTAGAGTTTCTGGCGTTAAAGTGGTGTGTAGTGGATAAATTCCAAGACTATTTGTATGGAGTGAAATTTGAAATACACACTGACAATAACCTTTTAACTTACGTACAGACAACAGCAAAATTGGATGCAACTGGGCACCGTTGGTTAGCAGCATTGGCGCTCTATGATTTCTCTTTGAAATACCGGCCAGGAGCAAGTAATGTAGATGCCAACTCGCTTTCAAGAATACCTGGACAATTGGTGGGAGAAACTGAGAATGAGGAGTGGATCTAAATACCCGCCGGGGAAGTACAAGGAGTGTGCCATAGTATTCAAATAACTAGTATGGTGGTAAATGAAGCCATAAGCAACCTGGGAGCAACCGCTGAGGCCTTACCACTATCCTATTGCTGGATTAGTCAGATGGAATTAGAAGATCTACCAAGGGTAAAGAGATATCAGCTTAGACAAGAACAACTACAGGATCCGTGTATAAGATGGGTGATGCCAGGAGCCTTGACCACGAAGGCTGGAAAGATGACAGAGGAGTGGGCGTTAGAAATTCAGCTTTTAAAGAGACAAACAAAAAACTTAATTATGAAGTGGGGGTATACTCTACAGATGCACTCAGTTATCAGATGGTAGAAAAAGGTACCAACTAGTATTACCCAGAAAACACCGTACTAGGAGTATGAAAGCTTTACACGATCAACATGGCCATTTGGGATTCGAGAAGACTTTAAAGTTAATAACCGATAGGTTTTATTGGCCAAATCTCTCCAAAGAGGTGGACCAGTACTGTAGGAATTGTGGAAAGTGCATAGTAAGGAAAACATTACCTAATCGAGTGGCCCCGTTAGTAAACATCAAAAGCAGTGGTCCCTTGGATTTAGTATGCATGGACTTTCTAACTCTAGAAATGGATCAAGGAAAAAAATGTAATATTCTAGTAGTAACTGACCATTTCACACGATATGCACAAGCTTACGTAACACCAAATCAGAAAGCTTCCACAGTAGCAAACACCCTTTGGAGTAAATTCTTTATTCATTATGGACTTCCCCATAGGCTACACTCGGATCAAGGCAGAGATTTCGAAAGTAAACTAATCAAGGAACTTTGTGTGATGTGTGGAATTCAAAAATCTAGAACTACGCCATATCACCCCCAAGGTGACCCACAACCGGAACGCTTCAATAGAACTCTACTCAATATGTTGGGAACCCTGAGTCCTCTGAACAAACATCATTGGAGACGTTATATTGACCAGTTGATACATGCTTATAATTGCACGCAGAATGAGGCTACGGGGTACTCTCCTTATTACCTGATGTTTGGGAGAGAGGCCAAGCTCCCGATAGATATAAGTTTAGGAGTATCGTCAGGAGAAAGTTCCCATAAATCTCATGTGAAATATGTCGAAAAATTGAGAGAAGAATTAGCTACCGCTTACAAATTGGCAGAGCGGGCGGCCCGCCAGAGTGGGGAAAAGAACAAAGTCTATTATGATAGGAAGGTGAGAGACCAGGTTTTGTGTCCTGGAGACAGAGTATTGCTGAGACAATTAGGAATGCCAAAAAAATTCAAAATCGCCAACCGATGGAAGGAAGAGCCCTATATAGTAATAGAAAAATTTGAAGATCTACCTGTGTACCGAATACAGTTAGAGAATGGGAAAGGAACTCTATTAACTCATCATAGGCAGAATCTACTTCACATCGGTAAAGAAGTCCGACTGGAAAATGAAGTAGAAGTGAAGGAGGATACAGACACAGCCACTAGAGGGAAGAAGAACATTAGACCAGAAGAGAGATGAGAGTCAGTTGTTAATGAAAATAGTGCGGAAGCAGAGGAAGGTCAGGGTTGTTTCTACAAGGAACATGAAGAAATATTTGAAGAGGAGAATGACCTCGAAAATATTATTAATGGTCAAAATACTGGCTCTTTACCTCATATGGGTCCAGAAATTAATTTTAATGATTCTTCGAAAGAAGACTGGATGTTATTAGATGATGAAAGAAATGATATACCGAGAGAGTTGGAAGATTATCCGTCTTGTAGTAGTGATAGAGGGGAAATGAGAAACATAGATAGGCCTAGAAGACATAGACAACCCCCTCTTATGATTACTTATGACCAGTTGGGGACTCCAGAAATTATCCCCTGAGTAATAACTCATTATAATATTGAGTCTTACTGGCCTTATTTCTGATAACATATCGGAGATGTATATATGTTGGTGATCCCATAGTTTAATTCAAATGGAATCACCAGGGGGAGAGTGTAACCCACTGGTTAAATAGGTATAAAAATGTAATATATGGATGTGTATATAATATATTTATATGAGACTACTATGTACCTGTAACATGGACTGGGAAAGGGGATATGTATATATTATATATAGTACTACTATGCATTTGTGACAAGGCCTGGGAAAATGCCTATAAGGAGAGACTCGAGGGGGGGAGAACATGCTAGAAGCCCTTATTGCAGAGGAGGGAGACCGCGAGCTGAAAGAGAGGAGGGAGCCGACAACCGTTGGAAAGGGTTTAACGGCCCATCCTAGAGGCACTGCGTGAGAGAGCCCGGACTGAGAGGACGCTCCGGAGGAGGTCGGGAGCGTGAGAGAGCCCGGACTGAGAGGACGCTCCGGAGGAGGTCGGGACAAGGAGAGACCCCAAAAAGCGACTACAACAAGAAACGGAGCGGGGAGCACCGAGGCTGTGAACGGCGGGATTGCGGAGAAAACAACAGATGCTGGAGAGTAAAGGCCCTCACCTGATATCCCGGCCATCGGAGCGGAGCCCGTGTGACCACTGCAGCTTACAAAGTGCGTCAGAGGTGAGAGGGGCGGCCGGTGACAGCAAGATATAGGGCTCCGGGACAGCAGCTAAGGGAAAGACCCAGAGACGCAGCATCTCACCAGAGGAGGAGTCGGGGGAGTGAATATTCATCAGATGAGGTGTGATTGCTACATACACCCATCAATCACATTTCCCTCTCCAATAGCATTCCCTCTCATGAACTTATACAGCTCATCTTCATAGGGATGGATCACAGGCTCCCTCTAGTGGGAACTCTGTATAAACTAAAAGTATAAATACAGAAACAATTATAAGAGGCTTAATAGACTATAGCATATTCTCTATAGTTAAGACACAGGAGAAACTAAGTATAGAGTCGAGTCTGTACTGAATTAAATAAGAGTAAGCCTACTAAATCTATGGAACTAGTACTGTATATTTAATTCAGAAATAACTAAGGAGGACCAAGAGAGGGGATAACTTTAAAATCCTGTGTTATCATTAACAAGAAAAACGACAGACTGCAATACCACAAAATTGAGCCCCACTATCACTCGGGAGTATTACTTAAGTAGGCAACGTTTAATCTTTCATTTAAGCTAACCCGAATTAGGATGAATAGCGGAAAATTGTGACTGTTATATTCGTTACTACTATACTAAACACACCTGTGACTTATTAACGTAGTGAAACGGAGGAACTACAGTAATACTGATTGATACATACCCACCGAGGACTGGGTTATAAGGAAGAAAAAAGGGAATACACGACTGCTAAAGAGATTTACCGAAAGGTTTGTGATTCAACTTCATTTCACAACAATAGACACTCTCGTTAAAATTAAGGGCCCCAACGAGCTCATCATTGACTTCAGAGTACCCGGGTCACTCTTAGGTTTTAAATATCTTTATTATAATATGTAATTGATGCATTATATATGTTGGTAGAAAATAAATCCAGTATTATTCTATATAATATTCATGGCCATTGTGAATGCTACAAGTTATATTGAATAAAGTTATAATATTAAAATGTACATACTTACCATTTATCCTGATCTTGGTAGTTAAGGAAAGGAGACTTGATGACTAGAAGAGAAAACAGGTAAAAGAGTATAAATTGTATATATTTGATATCATATCTCATATAGATATTCATTGGGCTTACCCAAGCAAGCCCATATACATTGTGATAAAGCTTGGGTGAAGGCACAATTATTGTAATCCATTCATATTAATACTCCAAACTAGGGTTACATAAGTGGAGGCACTGCTGAGATCCCAGTAAGTCACAGTAGGAATAATTACCTTAATCAGCGTCAATGGAGGGGCTAACTGGAGAAGACGTATGCAACTGGTGTCTGAGGAAGGGAGTAAATCCCAGAAAGTGTATTGGAGTAGGAGGAGATTTATCGGATGCTTCGGATGAAACAGTGTTAAGAAAACTGGGTAGCCTGTATGGTGTAATAAGGCCCAATATAATAGACAAGTGGGATGACGAAGTAGGAAAGAAGATTGCTGTCCTGGTGGAAACGGAAAAAGAATTGGACGTGAATTTGATTCCATTAATGATAGTGGCCGATGAAGAAATAGGACGAAGGTGGTCCATTATTGGTCCCAGTATCCGGGAAGAAGATACCACTAGTGCTCCCATCTCGGCAATGATCCCAGCTGAGGGTGTAGATGGAGGGGAAGCTAGTGGCAATGAACACACTACTACCAATGTGAATGGCGGACAGTTCGAGACCATGGTGGATCGGGTGGTTTCCCAACTTGAGAGATGGCATTACGAAGGGAGTTATCGAAGGTTAAGGATATTCTCTGGTATCGTACCCGTGCCTACCGGGGAAGAACCATATGAATCTTGGAAGGAGGCCGCTGTTCAACAAGCGGAGGAATGGCAGTGTCCGGATAAAATAAAGTGACAACGAGTAGTGGAGAGTCTACGTGGCCCGGCTATGGGGATAATACAAGCTGCTAGGAGAAGTAATCCGAATGCTACATTGGAGACATACCTCGAAGCCTTGGATTATGCGTACGGCACTTTGGAAGATGTAGGGGACCTGCTATCAAGACTGCATCATACGTTCCAAGAACCGGGCGAGAAACTGAGCACCTATGTAATAAGAATAGATAAGTTATTGTATAAGATTGTAGAAAAAAAAGGAATCACTCGAGAAGAAGTGGATAAAAGTCGCATGAGACAAGTATTACGAGGCGCGCTAACAAATGATCCTGTAGCGCAGAAGTTGAGGTGTTCCGAGAAAAAAGAACCACCTCCTGGATTCAATGAGATACTAAAAGAAATAAAACAAGAAGAAGTGCTGATTGAGATGAGGGAAAAGACGGTAAAAAAGGTTAAGGTGGTACAAACTGTGACTGAGACTTCCCCGTTGGAGGAAAGAATATTAAAGTTAATGGAAGAACAGAACAAGAGGATAGAGCAATTTATTGCTACTCAACACAACAACAACCCACTCCAGAATCCTCCCTCAAGTGAGTCAACCCGGGGCGGGGGAAGAAGGGGCAGTTTTAATAGCAGGGGTTGTTTTAAGTGCGGAAGGATTGGCCATCGAGCCTTCGAGTGTAACCTGAATCGGAACTCAACATGTATGTATAGTACTCCCTCTCATAATACCGACAGCGAAGACCAAGATCAGGGAAACGGACAAGGGAGGCCCGTGAACCCCCCACAGGTCTCCTAGAGGTTGGTCGCTGTGCGATGGGGAACACATGGTGGAATGGAGTCCTGCCTGAGGGGTTGATGGGACCGGCTCCGATAATGGCTGCTAAAATAAACGGACACCATTGTAAAGTACTGGTCGATAGTGGTTCCCAAGTGTCAATTATATTCGAAGACTGGTACAAGAAACACCTCGCTGATGTCCCCATACAGCCGTTATCTGGATTGGTGATATGGGGTTTGAGCGTAGAGAAATATCCGTATTTAGGATATATAGTGGCTAGTCTAGAGATTTATCGAGAGGGAGAAAAAGAAGATAAGCTGCAAATACCTCTAATAGCGCTGGTTTGTCCAGAAGTCCCAGAGAGTAGGGGTGAGCCCCATATGATTATAGGGACCAACACCAGGATTTACTCTCTTCTTATGGAATGGTTGGAGAAAGAGGAGAAAAGAACCAAAGTGCTGTCTTATATATGTGATGGTATAACTGAAATTGATCAGAAGGAAGACAGTAGCCCGTTTGAAGTTTGTTTTGTGGGAAGTGAGCTCGAGCATGCTGACAGGTTACGATTAATCTCGGAATTAGAGTCCCGAGGGCCGGTTTTCTCCACAGGAGAGTGGGATTTAGGAAGAGCCAAAGGGATGGAACATTGTATCCGACTCACAGATACTAACCCCTTTCGAGAACGTTCTCGGAGAATAGCCCCGGCGGACTTTGAGGATGTGAGGAAACATCTGAAGGGTTTATTAGAAAACCAAGTTATAATGGAATCAAAGAGCCCATACGCCTCCCCGATTGTGATAGCACGAAAGAAAAATGGTAATATCAGAATGTGCATTGATTACCGAACCCTGAACCACCGGACTGTGACCGACCAGTATACTGTGCCCAGAATAGACGAGGCCTTAGATTGTCTACAAGGGAGCGTGTTGTTTTCGGTGTTAGACTTGAGAAATGGGTATTATCAAATACCAATGCGGCCTGAAGACAGAGAGAAAACGGCCTTCATTTGTCCGCTAGGATTCTTCGAGTTCCTACAAATGCCCCAAGGAGTAAAAGGAGCACCAGCCACCTTCCAACGTGCTATGGAAAAGATAATCGGGGATATGAATTACCGGGAAGTGATAGTCTATTTAGATGACATTATAGTATTCGGGGCTACTCTCGAAGAACATAACCATCGACTTTTCAAAGTTCTAGATAGGCTGATGGAAGGAGGCCTAAAATTGTCCGTAGATAAGTGTCACTTATGTCAGTCAAGGGTTAAATACCTAGGACATATCGTTAGTAAATATGGGGTATCGACGGACCCCGAGAAAGTACAAGCTGTGATGAACTGGCCTCGACCCACTAAACTGAAGGAGTTACGATCTTTCCTAGGATTCTGCGGATACTACCGTCGATTTGTACCGAATTACTCTGCCCAGGCAAAACCCTTGACTGATCTGACCAAGGGATACCCCAATGCAGGGAAGAGAAAAAACTTAAAACTCACCATGAATGGGAAGTATCGCCAGCCCAATGAATTATTCGGTGAGCGATGGAATAATGAGTGTGAAGCGGCATTCGTAATGCTGAAGAAAAGTCTGACACATGCACCTGTTCTGGCATATGCAGACCCCAGTCTACCATATGTCCTTCATATCGACGCGTCTACTAATGGATTAGGGGGAGTGCTATACCAAAAACATTCTGAAGGACTACGGCCCGTATCATTTGCTAGTAGAGGTGTATCCGAAAGTGAGAGGAGATATCCCGCACACAAATTAGAGTTTCTGGCGTTAAAGTGGTGTGTAGTGGATAAATTCCAAGACTATTTGTATGGAGTGAAATTTGAAATACACACTGACAATAACCCTTTAACCTACGTACAGACAACAGCAAAATTGGATGCAACTGGGCACCGTTGGTTAGCAGCATTGGCGCTCTATGATTTCTCTTTGAAATACCGGCCAGGAGCAAGTAATGTAGATGCCAACTCGCTTTCAAGAATACCTGGACAATTGGTGGGAGAAACTGAGAATGAGGAGTGGATCTAAATACCCGCTGGGGAAGTACAAGGAGTGTGCCATAGTATGCAAATAACTAGTATGGTGGTAAATGAAGCCATAAGCAACCTGGGAGCAACCGCTGAGGCCTTACCACTATCCTATTGCTGGATTAGTCAGATGGAATTAGAAGATCTACCAAGGGTAAAGAGATATCAGCTTAGACAAGAACAACTACAGGATCCGTGTATAAGATGGGTGATGCCAGGAGCCTTGACCACGAAGGCTGGAAAGATGACAGAGGAGTGGGCGTTAGAAATTCAGCTTTTAAAGAGACAAACAAAAAACTTAATTATGAAGTGGGATATACTCTACAGATGCACTCAGTTATCAGATGGTAGAAAAAGGTACCAACTAGTATTACCCAGAAAACACCGTACTAGGAGTATGAAAGCTTTACACGATCAACATGGCCATTTGGGATTCGAAAAGACTTTAAAGTTAATAACCGATAGGTTTTATTGGCCAAATCTCTCCAAAGAGGTGGACCAGTACTGTAGGAATTGTGGAAAGTGCATAGTAAGGAAAACATTACCTAATCGAGTGGCCCCGTTAGTAAACATCAAAAGCAGTGGTCCCTTGGATTTAGTATGCATGGACTTTCTAACTCTAGAAATGGATCAAGGAAAAAAATGTAATATTCTAGTAGTAACTGACCATTTCACACGATATGCACAAGCTTACGTAACACCAAATCAGAAAGCTTCCACAGTAGCAAACACCCTTTGGAGTAAATTCTTTATTCATTATGGACTTCCCCATAGGCTACACTCGGATCAAGGCAGAGATTTCGAAAGTAAACTAATCAAGGAACTTTGTGTGATGTGTGGAATTCAAAAATCTAGAACTACGCCATATCACCCCCAAGGTGACCCACAACCGGAACGCTTCAATAGAACTCTACTCCATATGTTGGGAACCCTGAGTCCTCTGAACAAACATCATTGGAGACATTATATTGACCAGTTGATACATGCTTATAATTGCACGCAGAATGAGGCTACGGGGTACTCTCCTTATTACCTGATGTTTGGGAGAGAGGCCAAGCTCCCGATAGATATAAGTTTAGGAGTATCGTCAGGAGAAAGTTCCCATAAATCTCATGTGAAATATGTCGAAAAATTGAGAGAAGAATTAGCTACCGCTTACAAATTGGCAGAGCGGGCGGCCCGCCAGAGTGGGGAATAGAACAAAGTCTATTATGATAGGAAGGTGAGAGACCAGGTTTTGTGTCCTGGAGACAGAGTATTGCTGAGACAATTAGGAATGCCAAAAAAATTCAAAATCGCCAACCGATGGAAGGAAGAGCCCTATATAGTAATAGAAAAATTTGAAGATCTACCTGTGTACCGAATACAGTTAGAGAATGGGAAAGGAACTCTATTAACTCATCATAGGCAGAATCTACTTCACATCGGTAAAGAAGTCCGACTGGAAAATGAAGTAGAAGTGAAGGAGGATACAGACACAGCCACTAGAGGGAAGAAGAACATTAGACCAGAAGAGAGAGGAGAGTCAGTTGTTAATGAAAATAGTGCGGAAGCAGAGGAAGGTCAGGGTTGTTTCTACTAGGAACATGAAGAAATATTTGAAGAGGAGAATGACCTCAAAAATATTATTAATGGTCAAAATACTGGCTCTTTACCTCATATGGGTCCAGAAATTAATTTTAATGATTCTTCGAAAGAAGACTGGATGTTATTAGATGATGAAAGAAATGATATACCAAGAGAGTTGGAAGATTATCCGTCTTGTAGTAGTGATAGAGGGGAAATGAGAAACATAGATAGGCCTAGAAGACATAGACAACCCCCTCTTATGATTACTTATGACCAGTTGGGGACTCCAGAAATTATCCCCAGAGTAATAACTCATTATAATATTGAGTCTTACTGGCCTTATTTCTGATAACATATCTGAGATGTATATATGTTGGTGATCCCATAGTTTAATTCAAATGGAATCACCAGGGGGAGAGTGTAACCCACTGGTTAAATAGGTATAAAAATGTAATATATGGATGTGTATATAATATATTTATATGAGACTACTATGTACCTGTAACATGGACTGGGAAAGGGGATATGTATATATTATATATAGTACTACTATGCATTTGTGACAAGGCCTGGGAAAATGCCTATAAGGAGAGACTCGAGGGGGGGGAGAACATGCTAGAAGCCCTTATTGCAGAGGAGGGAGACCGCGAGCTGAAAGAGAGGAGGGAGCCGACAACCGTTGGAAAGGGTTTAACGGCCCGTCCTAGAGGCACTGCGTGAGAGAGCCCGGACTGAGAGGACGCTCCGGAAGAGGTCGGGAGCGTGAGAGAGCCCGGACTGAGAGGACGCTCCGGAGGAGGTCGGGACAAGGAGAGACCCCAAAAAGCGACTACAACAAGAAACGGAGCGGGGAGCACCGAGGCTGTGAACGGCGGGATTGCGGAGAAAACAACAGATGCTGGAGAGTAAAGGCCCTCACCTGATATCCCGGCCATCGGAGCGGAGCCCGTGTGACCACTGCAGCTTACAAAGTGCGTCAGAGGTGAGAGGGGCGGCCGGTGACAGCAAGATATAGGGCTCCGGGACAGCAGCTAAGGGAAAGACCCAGAGACGCAGCATCTCACCAGAGGAGGAGTCGGGGGAGTGAATATTCATCAGATGAGGTGTGATTGCTACATACACCCATCAATCACATTTCCCTCTCCAATAGCATTCCCTCTCATGAACTTATACAGCTCATCTTCATAGGGATGGATCACAGGCTCCCTCTAGTGGGAACTCTGTATAAACTAAAAGTATAAATACAGAAACAATTATAAGAGGCTTAATAGACTATAGCATATTCTCTATAGTTAAGACACAGGAGAAACTAAGTATAGAGTCGAGTCTGTACTGAATTAAATAAGAGTAAGCCTACTAAATCTATGGAACTAGTACTGTATATTTAATTCAGAAATAACTAAGGAGGACCAAGAGAGGGGATAACTTTAAAATCCTGTGTTATCATTAACAAGAAAAACGACAGACTGCAATACCACAAAATTGAGCCCCACTATCACTCGGGAGTATTACTTAAGTAGGCAACGTTTAATCTTTCATTTAAGCTAACCCGAATTAGGATGAATAGCGGAAAATTGTGACTGTTATATTCGTTACTACTATACTAAACACACCTGTGACTTATTAACGTAGTGAAACGGAGGAACTACAGTAATACTGATTGATACATACCCACCGAGGACTGGGTTATAAGGAAGAAAAAAGGGAATACACGACTGCTAAAGAGATTTACCGAAAGGTTTGTGATTCAACTTCATTTCACAACAATAGACACTCTCGTTAAAATTAAGGGCCCCAACGAGCTCATCATTGACTTCAGAGTACCCGGGTCACTCTTAGGTTTTAAATATCTTTATTATAATATGTAATTGATGCATTATATATGTTGGTAGAAAATAAATCCAGTATTATTCTATATAATATTCATGGCCATTGTGAATGCTACAAGTTATATTGAATAAAGTTATAATATTAAAATGTACATACTTACCATTTATCCTAATCTTGGTAGTTAAGGAAAGGAGACTTGATGACTAGAAGAGAAAACAGGTAAAAGAGTATAAATTGTATATATTTGATATCATATCTCATATAGATATTCATTGGGCTTACCCAAGCAAGCCCATATACATTGTGATAAAGCTTGGGTGAAGGCACAATTATTGTAATCCATTCATATTAATACTCCAAACTAGGGTTACATAAGTGGAGGCACTGCTGAGATCCCAGTAAGTCACAGTAGGAATAATTACCTTAATCAGCGTCAATGGAGGGGCTAACTGGAGAAGACGTATGCAACTGGTGTCTGAGGAAGGGAGTAAATCCCAGAAAGTGTATTGGAGTAGGAGGAGATTTATCGGATGCTTCGGATGAAACAGTGTTAAGAAAACTGGGTACCCTGTATGGTGTAATAAGGCCCAATATAATAGACAAGTGGGATGACGAAGTAGGAAAGAAGATTGCTGTCCTGGTGGAAACGGAAAAAGAATTGGACGTGAATTTGATTCCATTAATGATAGTGGCCGATGAAGAAATAGGACGAAGGTGGTCCATTATTGGTCCCAGTATCCGGGAAGAAGATACCACTAGTGCTCCCATCTCGGCAATGATCCCACCTGAGGGTGTAGATGGAGGGGAAGCTAGTGGCAATGGACACACTACTACCAATGTGAATGGCGGACAGTTCGAGACCATGGTGGATCGGGTGGTTTCCCAACTTGAGAGATGGCATTACGAAGGGAGTTATCGAAGGTTAAGGATATTCTCTGGTATCGTACCCGTGCCTACCGGGGAAGAACCATATGAATCTTGGAAGGAGGCCGCTGTTCAACAAGCGGAGGAATGGCAGTGTCCGGATAAAATAAAGTGACAACGAGTAGTGGAGAGTCTACGTGGCCCGGCTATGGGGATAATACAAGCTGCTAGGAGAAGTAATCCGAATGCTACATTGGAGACATACCTCGAAGCCTTGGATTATGCGTACGGCACTTTGGAAGATGTAGGGGACCTGCTATCAAGACTGCATCATACGTTCCAAGAACCGGGCGAGAAACTGAGCGCCTATGTAATAAGAATAGATAAGTTATTGTATAAGATTGTAGAAAAAAAGGAATCACTCGAGAAGAAGTGGATAAAAGTCGCATGAGACAAGTATTACGAGGCGCGCTAACAAATGATCCTGTAGCGCAGAAGTTGAGGTGTTCCGAGAAAAAAGAACCACCTCCTGGATTCAATGAGATACTAAAAGAAATAAAACAAGAAGAAGTGCTGATTGAGATGAGGGAAAAGACGGTAAAAAAGGTTAAGGTGGTACAAACTGTGACTGAGACTTCCCCGTTGGAGGAAAGAATATTAAAGTTAATGGAAGAACAGAACAAGAGGATAGAGCAATTTATTGCTACTCAACACAACAACAACCCACTCCAGAATCCTCCCTCAAGTGAGTCAACCCGGGGCGGGGGAAGAAGGGGCAGTTTTAATAGCAGGGGTTGTTTTAAGTGCGGAAGGATTGGCCATCGAGCCTTCGAGTGTAACCTGAATCGGAACTCAACACGTATGTATAGTACTCCCTCTCATAATACCGACAGCGAAGACCAAGATCGGGGAAACGGACAAGGGAGGCCCATGAACCCCCCACAGGTCTCCTAGAGGTTGGTCGCTGTGCGATGGGGAACACATGGTGGAATGGAGTCCTGCCTGAGGGGTTGATGGGACCGGCTCCGATAATGGCTGCTAAAATAAACGGACACCATTGTAAAGTACTGGTCGATAGTGGTTCCCAAGTGTCAATTATATTCGAAGACTGGTACAAGAAACACCTCGCTGATGTCCCCATACAGCCGTTATCTGGATTGGTGATATGGGGTTTGAGCGTAGAGAAATATCCGTATTTAGGATATATAGTGGCTAGTCTAGAGATTTATCGAGAGGGAGAAAAAGAAGATAAGCTGCAAATACCTCTAATAGCGCTGGTTTGTCCAGAAGTCCCAGAGAGTAGGGGTGAGCCCCATATGATTATAGGGACCAACACCAGGATTTACTCTCTTCTTATGGAATGGTTGGAGAAAGAGGAGAAAAGAACCAAAGTGCTGTCTTATATATGTGATGGTATAACTGAAATTGATCAGAAGGAAGACAGTAGCCCGTTTGAAGTTTGTTTTGTGGGAAGTGAGCTCGAGCATGCTGACAGGTTACGATTAATCTCGGAATTAGAGTCCCGAGGGCCGGTTTTCTCCACAGGAGAGTGGGATTTAGGAAGAGCCAAAGGGATGGAACATTGTATCCGACTCACAGATACTAACCCCTTTCGAGAACGTTCTCAGAGAATAGCCCCGGCGGACTTTGAGGATGTGAGGAAACATCTGAAGGGTTTATTAGAAAACCAAGTTATAATGGAATCAAAGAGCCCATACGCCTCCCCGATTGTGATAGCACGAAAGAAAAATGGTAATATCAGAATGTGCATTGATTACCGAACCCTGAACCACCGGACTGTGACCGACCAGTATACTGTGCCCAGAATAGACGAGGCCTTAGATTGTCTACAAGGGAGCGTGTTGTTTTCGGTGTTAGACTTGAGAAATGGGTATTATCAAATACCAATGCGGCCTGAAGACAGAGAGAAAACGGCCTTCATTTGTCCGCTAGGATTCTTCGAGTTCCTACAAATGCCCCAAGGAGTAAAAGGAGCACCAGCCACCTTCCAACGTGCTATGGAAAAGATAATCGGGGATATGAATTACCGGGAAGTGATAGTCTATTTAGATGACATTATAGTATTCGGGGCTACTCTCGAAGAACATAACCATCGACTTTTCAAAGTTCTAGATAGGCTGATGGAAGGAGGCCTAAAATTGTCCGTAGATAAGTGTCACTTATGTCAGTCAAGGGTTAAATACCTAGGGCATATCGTTAGTAAATATGGGGCATCGACGGACCCCGAGAAAGTACAAGCTGTGATGAACTGGCCTCGACCCACTAAACTGAAGGAGTTACGATCTTTCCTAGGATTCTGCGGATACTACCGTCGATTTGTACCGAATTACTCTGCCCAGGCAAAACCCTTGACTGATCTGACCAAGGGATACCCCAATGCAGGGAAGAGAAAAAACTTAAAACTCACCATGAATGGGAAGTATCGCCAGCCCAATGAATTATTCGGTGAGCGATGGAATAATGAGTGTGAAGCGGCATTCGTAATGCTGAAGAAAAGTCTGACACATGCACCTGTTCTGGCATATGCAGACCCCAGTCTACCATATGTCCTTCATATCGACGCGTCTACTAATGGATTAGGGGGAGTGCTATACCAAAAACATTCTGAAGGACTACGGCCCGTATCATTTGCTAGTAGAGGTGTATCCGAAAGTGAGAGGAGATATCCCGCACACAAATTAGAGTTTCTGGCGTTAAAGTGGTGTGTAGTGGATAAATTCCAAGACTATTTGTATGGAGTGAAATTTGAAATACACACTGACAATAACCCTTTAACCTACGTACAGACAACAGCAAAATTGGATGCAACTGGGCACCGTTGGTTAGCAGCATTGGCGCTCTATGATTTCTCTTTGAAATACCGGCCAGGAGCAAGTAATGTAGATGCCAACTCGCTTTCAAGAATACCTGGACAATTGGTGGGAGAAACTGAGAATGAGGAGTGGATCTAAATACCCGCTGGGGAAGTACAAGGAGTGTGCCATAGTATGCAAATAACTAGTATGGTGGTAAATGAAGCCATAAGCAACCTGGGAGCAACCGCTGAGGCCTTACCACTATCCTATTGCTGGATTAGTCAGATGGAATTAGAAGATCTACCAAGGGTAAAGAGATATCAGCTTAGACAAGAACAACTACAGGATCCGTGTATAAGATGGGTGATGCCAGGAGCCTTGACCACGAAGGCTGGAAAGATGACAGAGGAGTGGGCGTTAGAAATTCAGCTTTTAAAGAGACAAACAAAAAACTTAATTATGAAGTGGGATATACTCTACAGATGCACTCAGTTATCAGATGGTAGAAAAAGGTACCAACTAGTATTACCCAGAAAACACCGTACTAGGAGTATGAAAGCTTTACACGATCAACATGGCCATTTGGGATTTGAAAAGACTTTAAAGTTAATAACCGATAGGTTTTATTGGCCAAATCTCTCCAAAGAGGTGGACCAGTACTGTAGGAATTGTGGAAAGTGCATAGTAAGGAAAACATTACCTAATTGAGTGGCCCCGTTAGTAAACATCAAAAGCAGTGGTCCCTTGGATTTAGTATGCATGGACTTTCTAACTCTAGAAATGGATCAAGGAAAAAAATGTAATATTCTAGTAGTAACTGACCATTTCACACGATATGCACAAGCTTACGTAACACCAAATCAGAAAGCTTCCACAGTAGCAAACACCCTTTGGAGTAAATTCTTTATTCATTATGGACTTCCCCATAGGCTACACTCGGATCAAGGCAGAGATTTCGAAAGTAAACTAATCAAGGAACTTTGTGTGATGTGTGGAATTCAAAAATCTAGAACTACGCCATATCACCCCCAAGGTGACCCACAACCGGAACGCTTCAATAGAACTCTACTCCATATGTTGGGAACCCTGAGTCCTCTGAACAAACATCATTGGAGACATTATATTGACCAGTTGATACATGCTTATAATTGCACGCAGAATGAGGCTACGGGGTACTCTCCTTATTACCTGATGTTTGGGAGAGAGGCCAAGCTCCCGATAGATATAAGTTTAGGAGTATCGTCAGGAGAAAGTTCCCATAAATCTCATGTGAAATATGTCGAAAAATTGAGAGAAGAATTAGCTACCGCTTACAAATTGGCAGAGCGGGCGGCCCGCCAGAGTGGGGAATAGAACAAAGTCTATTATGATAGGAAGGTGAGAGACCAGGTTTTGTGTCCTGGAGACAGAGTATTGCTGAGACAATTAGGAATGCCAAAAAAATTCAAAATCGCCAACCGATGGAAGGAAGAGCCCTATATAGTAATAGAAAAATTTGAAGATCTACCTGTGTACCGAATACAGTTAGAGAATGGGAAAGGAACTCTATTAACTCATCATAGGCAGAATCTACTTCACATCGGTAAAGAAGTCCGACTGGAAAATGAAGTAGAAGTGAAGGAGGATACAGACACAGCCACTAGAGGGAAGAAGAACATTAGACCAGAAGAGAGAGGAGAGTCAGTTGTTAATGAAAATAGTGCGGAAGCAGAGGAAGGTCAGGGTTGTTTCTACTAGGAACATGAAGAAATATTTGAAGAGGAGAATGACCTCAAAAATATTATTAATGGTCAAAATACTGGCTCTTTACCTCATATGGGTCCAGAAATTAATTTTAATGATTCTTCGAAAGAAGACTGGATGTTATTAGATGATGAAAGAAATGATATACCAAGAGAGTTGGAAGATTATCCGTCTTGTAGTAGTGATAGAGGGGAAATGAGAAACATAGATAGGCCTAGAAGACATAGACAACCCCCTCTTATGATTACTTATGACCAGTTGGGGACTCCAGAAATTATCCCCAGAGTAATAACTCATTATAATATTGAGTCTTACTGGCCTTATTTCTGATAACATATCTGAGATGTATATATGTTGGTGATCCCATAGTTTAATTCAAATGGAATCACCAGGGGGAGAGTGTAACCCACTGGTTAAATAGGTATAAAAATGTAATATATGGATGTGTATATAATATATTTATATGAGACTACTATGTACCTGTAACATGGACTGGGAAAGGGGATATGTATATATTATATATAGTACTACTATGCATTTGTGACAAGGCCTGGGAAAATGCCTATAAGGAGAGACTCGAGGGGGGGAGAACATGCTAGAAGCCCTTATTGCAGAGGAGGGAGACCGCGAGCTGAAAGAGAGGAGGGAGCCGACAACCGTTGGAAAGGGTTTAACGGCCCGTCCTAGAGGCACTGCGTGAAAGAGCCCGGACTGAGAGGACGCTCCGGAAGAGGTCGGGAGCGTGAGAGAGCCCGGACTGAGAGGACGCTCCGGAGGAGGTCGGGACAAGGAGAGACCCCAAAAAGCGACTACAACAAGAAACGGAGCGGGGAGCACCGAGGCTGTGAACGGCGGGATTGCGGAGAAAACAACAGATGCTGGAGAGTAAAGGCCCTCACCTGATATCCCGGCCATCGGAGCGGAGCCCGTGTGACCACTGCAGCTTACAAAGTGCGTCAGAGGTGAGAGGGGCGGCCGGTGACAGCAAGATATAGGGCTCCGGGACAGCAGCTAAGGGAAAGACCCAGAGACGCAGCATCTCACCAGAGGAGGAGTCGGGGGAGTGAATATTCATCAGATGAGGTGTGATTGCTACATACACCCATCAATCACATTTCCCTCTCCAATAGCATTCCCTCTCATGAACTTATACAGCTCATCTTCATAGGGATGGATCACAGGCTCCCTCTAGTGGGAACTCTGTATAAACTAAAAGTATAAATACAGAAACAATTATAAGAGGCTTAATAGACTATAGCATATTCTCTATAGTTAAGACACAGGAGAAACTAAGTATAGAGTCGAGTCTGTACTGAATTAAATAAGAGTAAGCCTACTAAATCTATGGAACTAGTACTGTATATTTAATTCAGAAATAACTAAGGAGGACCAAGAGAGGGGATAACTTTAAAATCCTGTGTTATCATTAACAAGAAAAACGACAGACTGCAATACCACAAAACTGAGCCCCACTATCACTCGGGAGTATTACTTAAGTAGGCAACGTTTAATCTTTCATTTAAGCTAACCCGAATTAGGATGAATAGCGGAAAATTGTGACTGTTATATTCGTTACTACTATACTAAACACACCTGTGACTTATTAACGTAGTGAAACGGAGGAACTACAGTAATACTGATTGATACATACCCACCGAGGACTGGGTTATAAGGAAGAAAAAAGGGAATACACGACTGCTAAAGAGATTTACCGAAAGGTTTGTGATTCAACTTCATTTCACAACAATAGACACTCTCGTTAAAATTAAGGGCCCCAACGAGCTCATCATTGACTTCAGAGTACCCGGGTCACTCTTAGGTTTTAAATATCTTTATTATAATATGTAATTGATGCATTATATATGTTGGTAGAAAATAAATCCAGTATTATTCTATATAATATTCATGGCCATTGTGAATGCTACAAGTTATATTGAATAAAGTTATAATATTAAAATGTACATACTTACCATTTATCCTGATCTTGGTAGTTAAGGAAAGGAGACTTGATGACTAGAAGAGAAAACAGGTAAAAGAGTATAAATTGTATATATTTGATATCATATCTCATATAGATATTCATTGGGCTTACCCAAGCAAGCCCATATACATTGTGATAAAGCTTGGGTGAAGGCACAATTATTGTAATCCATTCATATTAATACTCCAAACTAGGGTTACACTATACTGTGCTCTCCAGAGAGGTGAGAGATGAGAGGGAAAGGGGGCTACAAGGTGTATACTATACTGTGCTTTCCAGAGTTGTGAGGGGGAGGTGGGGGGCTACAAGGTTTATACTATACTGTGCTCCCCAGAGAGGTGAGAGGGAGGGGGGCTACAAGGTGTATACAACACTGTGCACCCCAGAGAGGTGAGAGGGAGGGGGGGGCTACAAGGTGTATACTATACTGTGCTCTCCAGAGTGGTGAGGGAGGAGGGGGGGATACAAGGTGTATATTATAATGTGCTGTACAGAGAGGTGAGAGGGAGGGGGGGCTACAAGGTGTATACTATACTGTGCTCTCCAGAGAGGTGAGAAGGAGGGGGGATACAAGGTGTATACTATACTGTGCTCTCCAGGGAGGTGAGAGATGAGAGGAAGCCACAAGGTGTATACTATACTGTGCTCCCCAGAGAGGTGAGAGATGAGAGGGAAAGGGGGCTACAAGGTGTATACTATACTGTGCTTTCCAGAGTTGTGAGAGGGAAAGGGGGCTACAAGGTGTATACTATACTGTGCTTTCCAGAGTTGTGAGAGGGAGGAGGGGGGGATACAAGGTGTATATTATAATGTGCTGTACAGAGAGGTGAGAGGGAGGGGGGGCTACAAGGTGTATACTATACTGTGCTCTCCAGAGAGGTGAGAAGGAGGGGGGATACAAGGTGTATATTATAATGTGCTGTACAGAGAGGTGAGAGGGAGGGGGGGCTACAAGGTGTATACTATACTGTGCTCCCCAGAGAGGTGAGAGATGAGAGGGAAAGGGGGCTACAAGGTGTATACTATACTGTGCTTTCCAGAGTTGTGAGAGGGAAAGGGGGCTACAAGGTGTATACTATACTGTGCTTTCCAGAGTTGTGAGAGGGAGGGGGGGGCGGCTACAAGGTGTATACTATACTGTGCTCTCCAGATAGGTGAGAGGGAAGGGGGGCTACAAGGTGTATACTATACTGTACTCTCCAGGGAGGTGAGAGGGAGGGGGGGGGGGGCACAAGGTGTATACTATACTGTGCTCTCCAGAGAGGTGAGAGGGAGGGGGACTACAAGGTGTATACTATACTGTACTCTCCAGGGAGGTGAGAGGGAGGGGGGGGGGCACAAGGTGTATACTATATTGTGCTGTCCAGAGAGGTGAGAGGGAGGGGGCTACATGGTGTATACTATACTGTTCTCTCCAGGGAGGTGAGAGGGAGGAGGGGGGCACAAGGTGTATACTATACTGTGCTCTCCAGAGAGGTGAGAGGGAGGGGGACTACAAGGTGTATACTATACTGTGCTCTCCAGAGAGTTGAGAGGGAGGGGGGGGCTACAAGGTGTATACTATACTGTGCTCTCCAGATAGGTGAGAGGGAAGGGGGGCTACATGGTGTATACTATACTGTACTCTCCAGGGAGGGGGGGGGGCACAAGGTGTATACTATACTGTGCTCTCCAGAGAGGTGAGAGGGAGGGGGACTACAAGGTGTATACTATACTGTGCTCTCCAGAGAGTTGAGAGGGAGGGGGGGCTACAAGGTGTATACTATACTGTGCTCTCCAGAGAGTTGAGAGGGAGGGGGGGCTACAAGGTGTATACTATACTGTGCTCCCCAGAGAGGTGAGAGGGAGGGGGGGGGGCTACAAGGTGTATACTATATTGTGCTCTCAAGAGTGGTGAGAGGTGAGAGGGAAAGGGGGCTACAAGGTGTATACTATACTGTGCTGTCGTGAGAGGTGAGAGGGGATGATACAAGGTGTATACTATACGGTTTTATCCAGAGTTGTGAGAGGGAGGGGGGGCTACAAGGTATATACTACACTGTGCTCCCCAGAGAGGTGAGAGGGAGGGGGGCTACAAGGTATATACTACACTGTGCTCCCCAGAGAGGTGAGAGGGGGGGGGGGAAGGGCTACAAGGTGTATACTATACTGTGCTCTCCAGAGAGGTGAGAGGGAGGGGGGCTAAAAGGTGTATACTATACTAGGCTCTCCAGAGAGGTGAGAGGGAGGGGGGCTAAAAGGTGTATACTATACTGTGCTCTCCATAGAGGTGAGAGGGAGGGGGGCTACAAGGTATATACTACACTGTGCTCCCCAGAGAGGTGAGAGGGGGGGGGGGAAGGGCTACAAAGTGTATACTATACTGTACTCTCCAGAGAGGTGAGAGGGGGAGGGGCCTCAAGGTGTATACTATACTGTGCTCTCGTGAGAGGGAGGGGGGCTACAAGGTGTATAACATACTGTGCTCTCCAGAGAGGTGAGAGGGAAGGGGGGCTACAAGGTGTATACTATACTGTGCTCTCCAGAGAGGTGAGAGGGAGGGGGGCTACAAGGTGTATACTATACTGTGCTCTCCAGAGTGGTGAGAGGGAGGGGGGGCTACAAGGTGTATACTATACTGTGCTCTCCAGAGTGGTGAGAGGGAGGGGGGGGCTACAAGGTGTATACTATACTGTGCTCCCAAGAGAGGTGAGAGAGAATGGGGGCTACAAGGTGTATGCTGTACTGTGCTCTCCAGAGATGTGAGAGGGGGGAGGGCCACAAGGTGTATACTATACTGTGCTCTCCAGAGAGGTGAGAGGGAGGGGGGACTACAAGGTGTATACTATACTGTGCTCTCCAGAGAGGTGAGAGGGAGGGGGGCCACAAAGTGTATACTATACTGTGCTCTCCAGAGAGGTGAGAGGGAGGGGGGCTACAAGGTGTATACTATACTGTGCTCTCCAGAGAGGTGAGAGGGAGGGGGGCCACAAAGTGTATACTATACTGTGCTCTCCAGAGAGGTGAGAGGGAGGGGGGCCACAAAGTGTATACTATACTGTGCTCTCCAGGGAGGTGAGAGGGAGGGGGGATACAAGGTGTATACAATACTGTGCTCTCCAGAGAGGTGAGAGGAGGGGGCCCAGAAGGTGTATGCTATACTGTGCTCTCCACAGAAGTGAGAGGAAGGAGGGCTACAAGGTGTATACTATACTGTGGTCTCCAGAGTGGTGAGAGGGAGGGGGGGGGGCTACAAGGTGTATACTATACTGTGCTCTCCAGAGTGGTGAGAGGGAGGGGGGGGGGCTACAAGGTGTATACTATACTGTGCTCTCCAGATAGGTGAGAGGGAGGGGGGGGCTAGAAGGTGTATACTATACTGTACTCTCCAGAGAGGTGAGAGGGAGGGGGGGCTACAAGGTGTATACTATACTATTCTGTCCGGAGAGGTGAGAGGGAGGGGGGGGGCTACAAGGTGTATACTATACTGTGCTGTCCAAAGAGGTGAGAGGGAGGGGGGGCTACAAGGTGTATACTATACTATTCTGTCCGGAGAGGTGAGAGGGAGGGGGGGACCACAAGGTGTATACTATACTGTACTCTCCGGAGTGGTGAGAGGGAGGGGGGGGTTGCACAAGATGTATACTATACTGTGCTCTCCAAAGAGGTGAGAGGGAGGGGGGTCTACAAGGTGTATACTATACTGTGCTCTCCAGAGAGGTGAGAGGGAGGGGGGCCAAAAGGTGTATACTATACTGTGCTCTCCAGAGAGGTGAAAGGGAGGGGGACTACAAAGTGTATACTATACTGTACTCTCCAGAGAGGTGAGAGGGGGAGGGGCCTCAAGGTGTATACTATACTGTGCTCTCGTGAGAGGGAGGGGGGCTACAAGGTGTATAACATACTGTGCTCTCCAGAGAGGTGAGAGGAAGGGGGGCTACAAGGTGTATACTATACTGTGCTCTCCAGAGAGGTGAGAGGGAGGGGGGTTACAAGGTGTATACTATACTGTGCTCTCCCGAGAGGTGAGAGGCAGGGGGGCTACAAGGTGTATACTATACTGTGCTCTCCAGAGATGTGAGAGGGAGGGGGGCTACAAGGTGTATACTATACTGTGCTCTCCAGAGATGTGAGAGGGGGAGGGGCCACAAGGTGTATACTATACTGTGCTCTCCAGAGAGGTGACAGGGAGGGGGGCCACAAGTTGTATACTATACTGTGCTCTCCAGAGATGTGAGAGGGAGGGGGGCTACAAGGTGTATACTATACTGTGCTCTCCAGAGATGTGAGAGGGGGAGGGGCCACAAGGTGTATACTATACTGTGCTCTCCAGAGAGGTGAGAGGAAGGGGGCTACAAGGTGTATACTATACTGTGCTCTCCAGAGAGGTGAGAGGGAGGGGGGCCACAAAGTGTATACTATACTGTGCTCTCCAGAGAGGTGAGAGGGAGGGGGGGGGGGGCTACAAGGTGTATACTATATTGTGCTCTCCAGAGAGGTGAGAGGGAGGGGGGCTACAGGGTGTATACTATACTGTGCTCTCCAGAGAGGTGAGAGAGAGGGGGGGCTACAAGGCGTATACTGTACTGTGCTCTCCAGAGAGGTGAGAGGAGGGGGTGCCACAAGGTATATGCTATACTGTGCTCTCCACAGAGGTGAGAGGGAGGGGGGCTACAAGGTGTATTCTATACTGTGCTCTCCAGAGAGGTGAGAGGGAGAGGGGCTACAAGGTGTATACTATACTGTGCTCTCCAGAGAGGTGAGAGAGAGGGGGGGCTACAAGGCGTATACTATACTGTGCTCTCCAGAGAGGTGAGAGGGAGGGGGCTACAAGGTGTATGCTATACTGTGCTCTCCAGGGAGGTGAGAGGGAGGGGGGGCTACAAGGCGTATACTATACTGTGCTCCCCAGAGAGGTGAGAGGGAGGGGGGGCTACAAGGTGTATACTATACTGTGCTCTCCAGAGAGGTGAGAGGGAGGGGGCTACAAGGTGTATACTATACTGTGCTCTCCAGAGAGGTGAGAGGAAGGGGGGCTACAAGGTGTATGCTATATTGTGCTCCCCAGAGAGGTGAGAGGGAGGGGGCTACAAGGTGTATATTATACTGTGCTCTCCAGAGAGGTGAGAGGAAGGGGGGCTACAAGGTGTATGCTATATTGTGCTCCCCAGAGAGGTGAGAGGGGGAGGGGCCACAAGGTGTATACTATACTGTGCTCTCGTGAGATGTGAGAGAGGGAGGGGGGGCTACAAGGTGTATACTACACTGTGCTCCCCAGAGAGGTAAGAGGGGAGGGGGGCTACAAGGTGCATACTATACTGTGCTCTCCAGAGAGGTGAGAGGAAGGGGGGCTACAAGGTGTATACTATACTGTGCTGTCCAGTCTGTGTGCTGCTGTGTGCACTCTGTGCCTGTGTGCCGCTCAGTGTCTGTGACTTTGTGGGTCCCTGTGTCCCTCTGTGTCTATGCTGGGGCAGAAACATATTGCAGTTGCTGGGGTAGTACAAATGAATTGAGGTGCTGGGTGTAAATGAATAAAGTCAGGCTTGGACTGGCCCACAGGAGCCCCCCCTTCTGCTCTAAGGATCAGGTTCCAGACTGTGCACTTGAATTATACGGGTGGTCTTCAGTATGCTGGCTGTCGGGATCCCGGCGCACAGTATACCGGCGCAGGGATCTCGACAGCTGGCATACCGACACTTATTCTCCCTCGTGTGGGTCCGCGACCCCCCTGGAGGGAGAATAAACGCGCCACCGTGCCCGTAGCGTGGTGAGCGTAGCGTGGCGAGCGCAGCGAGCCCGCAAGGGGCTCATTTGCGCTCGCCACACTGTCGGTAAGCCGGCGGTTGGGCTCCCGGCGCCGGTATGCTGGGCGCCGGGAGCCCGACCGCCGGCATATCGTAGTGAACCCGAATTATACATATATGCATATGTTACCTTATACTGGACTATGGTGTATTTTCTACAGTGCATTATTGTTATTAATCTGTTATTAATCTGGTATATTATCATGCATGCAGCAGCTGAATTTATTGTATATATTTATGAAGTGGCCCAGACGTTGCATTATCTAATTTATTATTTATTAACAGTTTATTTTATAGCACAGCAAATTTCGTTGCGCTTTACAATTGGAAATAACAATGATATAACAAAACAATGATCTAACAAAACTGGGTAATAACAAACAGTCATAGAGGTAGGAAGGCCCTGCTCGCAAGCTTGCAATCTATGGGGAAACAGGCATGGATACACAAGGAAAGGTGCTATATATTGTATAGTTGTCCACCAGATTGCAAAGGTTCTTGGTGGGCTGTATGATATGGTCATACAGCAATGATGATGGTTAGTCAAACCAATGAGGTGGCAGGCCACACCCCCTCTGCAGGCTGGCTACACCCCTAAACATGGGCCCCTACCACTGCATTCCCCCGGTGGGCCCTACATGCCCCAGTCCGACACTGAATAGAGTAGAGGGCACTGGAGTAGAAAATGAATTACATATGAGGCATTCACTGAATGGACCTGAAATAACTTTAAAGCAAGAAGTTATCGGGGGTCAGTGTGAATTGTTCTGGACTGAGGGTCAGGAAATGATCTTGGGGGTATGTGAATTGATTTTGGATTAGCTAATGCACCACCGGGGAGAGTTAGGATTAGGCTGTGGGGGGTGGAAGGTTAGGGTCAGGCTGCGGGAAAGGAGGGTAGGTTAGGGATTAGGGGTAGCATACTTACCTAGTAGGTGTTGGTATTCTGCCAAGATCCCAGGTGCCAGGATCCCGATACCATCCCGTAAAGTAAATTGCCACCACCTCCTTACATTCAGGATAACTGCCTGTTTCCTGATGCTTACCTGGCTGAGTTTGAGTGTGGCTACTGGTGGAGCAGCTCACAGTGTACAGGGTCCTGTCCTGCTGCTGTCGGCCTCCATCCTCCTACCCAGACCAGAGCTTTGGGATCCAGCCTAAAGACTTGGTTCAGCCGTTCGATAATACATCCAAAAATTATTTCAATTTGTACTGTGTATTGAATTAATATTAGTTGCGGTGTGCATGTATGTCACATGTATTGTTGGGAGTGTCACAAGCAGTCCCTGTCAGTATTGACTTAGGGTAACTACGTCATAAGCAGGTTTTGGGTTCATTTAAATTATGTAACTGTAAATAAACCTACACGTTGTTATTGATGTTTTAAAAATAATTCTATGCTACATGCCATATATGTACTGCAGCTCAGCACACTGTGGCGTTGCATTTGTGAAAGCTTGACTGCACCCTGTATGTATTTCATTTAGTGCCTTGATCTGGTGTTTGTGCGCCGCTACTGTATAAGTAGGCCTACCTCACAGCAGCACGTATAGGACTATTGTAGAAAGTTCTATACGGCTGTCAGGTTGGTAGATGCTTCTTCTCTCACTCAGCTGTGCATTGCTTACTTGAGAAACCAGGGGGCATGGAGTGGGGCTCAGTGGGGTTTAGTGCAAGGTGCGCCCCTCCAGGAATTGGACAGGCCCCTTCTGAGAGCATGTCGTGAACCACTTGGATGGACTTCCCCTGAGCTAAAATTTGGCAAGTATCCCCTAGTTATACTGATGAAGACCTGAGGTCCTGTTATGGGAAGAAAAGGGTTGTATACCGGGGATGTAGTTACAATGCCGCCGGACCGGATACCGGCAGACAAAATATCGATGCCGGAATCCCAGCCAACAGCATAATACTGACATAAAAATCCTGGCATAGATTGGGATCCCAGCGCCAAAATACCGACGCCTGGAATTCTGAACGCTCTTTTAGCATGTGCCTCTGGGGGGTGCGGGGTTAGGTTTAGGCATTAGAAGAAGGGTTAGGGTGCAGGGACGGGAAGAGGGTGGTTAGGTACCGGGGACTTAGGCACTTACAATGGGAGGTTAGGGTTAGGCACCACTGGGGAGGGTTAGGGCTAGGCACCACCGAGGAGGGTTAGGCACCACTGGGGAGGGTTGGGGTTAGGCACCACAATGGGAAGTTATGTGAGAAGGTAGTATGCGACCGATTAAAAAAGTTAAAGAATAATTAGTCACCTGGTCCTGATGGTTCCCAAAGACTGGCATATAGCGGAGGTAGTGCCGATATTCAAAAACGGGAGCAATGCTGAACCAGGTAATTATAGACCAGTTAGTCTTACATCTATAGTGGGGAAAGTATTGGAAGGTATTCTAAGGGACAGTATTCAAAAGTTCCTTGAAGCAAATAAGGTCATTAAAAGGAACCATCACGGATTTGTGAAGGACCGATCATGTCAGACCAACTTACTTGGCTTTTATGAAACGGTAAGTGCGAACCTTGATCAGGGTAAGGAGGTGGATGTAATCTTTTTAGACTTTGCCAAAGCTTTCGACACTGTAAAACACGTGCGTCTTATCTATAAGCTACAAGAAATAGGGCTAGGGAGCACAATATACAGAACTCGCAGCTGCGCATACAACTGCGCGCTCCTCTGCCAACATACTTCTGTAATAATGCACTGACGCAGTCTTCTGTAGGCTATAGACGCTATCATCATTATCATGGGCCCCTTACACCTAACCCATGCTGATTGCAGGAGGTCCATCTGAATCTGACATCCACAATGCATAGTGAGAACCTCACAAGACGGTTCCCTTGTGTACAGCACGTGCTTGCCGCCCAGTTACAACCTAGAAAAGCCCATTTATTGGCTGCAGCGAAACCGCTGAGATGCGCGAGGCTCTGAATCATGCATATGTGCACAAAGATGCATATGCAGCCTGCGACGCTTGCTAGGTGCGGTCACATGCCTGATTTGTGTGCCACAAAGAATCAGGCCCAATTTAACACGGCCACTCCCACTTATCAATGGGTGACGCCCTTTTCCTCATCGGAAATCAGATCTGTCTTCTGGAAAAAAAAACTTTTGCGGATAATGGAAACACACCATCTAGGTCAGGGGTGGCCAAACAGTCGATCGCGATCCGCCGGCCATCCACACGAAGCTAGGATAGCGCGCGCCTCTCCTGCCTGCCACCCTGCCCCTCAGTCTGGTCTCCGGCAGTGACGGCGGAGTGTATAGCTCAAATCAGGTGCCAGTTTGTTTGCCAATCAGAGCTCGCGGACCGGCGCCTGATTTGAGATATACACACTGGCGTCACCGCCGGAGACCAGACTGAGAGGCAGGGCGGCAGGCAGGAGAGGCGCGTGCTGCGCTCTCCACACAGCAGCAAAACGGTGAGCAGCACTATGGGGGCATATCTGGCACTGTGGGGGCATAGCTGTATCTGGCACTGTGGGGTCATACGTGACACTGTGGGGGCATATCTAGCACTGTGGGCACATGGCACTGTGGGGTCATATCTGTATCTGGCACTGTGGGGTCATACGTGGCATTGTGGGGGCATATCTAGCACTGTGGGGGCATATCTGGCACTGTGGGGGCATATCTAGCACTGTGGGGGCATATCTGGCACTGTGGGGGCATATCTGGCACTGTGGCACATGGCACTGTGGGGACATATCTGTATCTGGCACTGTGGGGTCATACGTGGCACTGTTGGGGCATATCTAGTGTTTGAGGTTTTTACCTGTGGGGGCCAATGTGTTATTTCGTGCGAGACAGTCATTACACTCTGTGCAGCAAGGCTACGTCCCTTTTTTGTTATACCACACCCACTTTTTTGTTATACCACGCCCCTTTTTTGTGATCTACCTAGGTGGGATAATAGCGCACGCTATTATCCCACCTAGGTAGATCACAAAAGCATTTCAGCTTTCAAAGTAGATCACCGACTCCAAACGTCTGGCCACCCCTGATCTAGGCGATATTGGCCCTCATTCCGAGTTGTTCGCTCGCTAGCTGCTTTTAGCAGCATTGCACACGCTAGGCCGCCGCCCTCTGGGAGTGTATCTTAGCTTAGCAGAATAGCGAACGAAAGATTAGCAGAACTGCTACTAAATAATTTGCTGCAGTTTCTGAGTAGCTCCAGACCTACTCCTAGACTGCCATCACCTTAGTCCGTTTAGTTACTGGTTTGACGTCACAAACACACCCTGCGTCCGGCCAGCCACTCCCCCGTTTCTCCAGACACTCCCGCGTTTTATCCTGGCACGCCTGCGTTTTTTAGCACACTCCCTGAAAACGCCCAGTTTGCGCCCAGAAACACCCACTTCCTGTCAATCACACTACGATCACTCGAGCGATGAAAAAACGTCACTCGAGCTTGTGTAAATCTACAAAGTTTTGTGTGAAAGTACTTAGCGCATCCGCGCTGCGTACCATGCGCATGCGCATTTTTGCCATTTTTTCACTTAATCGCTGCACTGCGAAAATCGGCAGCGAGCGAACAACTTGGAATGACCACCTTTAAGTAGTATTTTTTTATTTTTTTTTACATTTAGAGTATTCTTGGGACACAGCATAGAGGAAAATGCTGTCACCGAAATGACAGAAACTTTGTATAACAAACTTTGGTAAACTATTTGAAATGTGGAACAAATGTTTCATCCACCGATATAAATTCTAAATGACAGAACAATAAATTATTAATACCACGCATGGCTATAATACACTATTCTTGACATGAAATCCCCCGCAGATTACAGCAACCTTATTTAAAGCTATTTAGTGAGAATGCTTTGTATCTGGAAGCAAGAAGGATGCGTTCTCACCAATCCCTATCTTTCATGAATAATTTATCACCTGGTGTTTGTGCTGTCGTAAAACCAAAGAGCCAGAGCAGAACTTAAGCTTTTTCCGTATTCCCTGCAGCTCTTGTTCTCAAACTAGATTTTGTCAGAAATATTGACGCTTTCAATAGCAAACCTGGACTTTTCACCTTAAAGCGGGTCCTTCGGGAGAAAAGCAATGTTTATTTCTTTCAGCGTTGTTTTCTTGGAGGTAGCGCCGAGTAATGATGTATTCGGAAGTGCTAAATGCTATGTTCTGTTTTTTATTTATGCATCCCATTATTTTTTTAACACTAAGGGGGTCATTCAGACCCGATCGCACGCTGCAGTTTTTTACAGCCGTGCGATCGGGTCTGTACAGCGCATGCGTGTGGGCCGACATGCTCAGGCGTGTTGCTGCCCGTCGCCGGGCAGCGATGAAAGGAACGCAGAAAGCGATCGCACCGGCGATCGCACGAAGATTGACAGACAGAAGGCATTCGTGGGCGGCAACTCACCGTTTTCTGGGAGTGGTTGGAAAAACGCGGGCGTGCCCTGCCGTTTCCAGGGAGGGATCTTGACGTCGGCTTCTTCCTGGATCATCGCGGCGGGTGAGTAAGTTCTGGGCTGTGCGGAAACTGCACAAACCTTTGTTTGTGCAGCTGACTGCACAGCCGAACGTACCGCTGCACAGCGATTACCCCCTCCCCCTGTAGGCGGCGATAACCTGGTGGCAGCAGTGCAAAAAATAGCCTGTGTGCAACCAGGTCTGAATTACCCCCTTAGTGTATGTTGTTGCAAACATAATAAGTAACACTTTAAATACCTAATTGCATTGGATATATCACATTTCGGTGGTTATTTAGCGATGGACGCAAATCTTGCTTCCCGCAGCAGGATCTGCGTCCATCTACTCACATGCTGGTGGCATGTGTGTGGTACCACCCCGCCATGCATTTGCAATTTATTTGTGAAGGCGTCAATTTGAGGTCGACGTGGCAGGCAGTCTGGCGCCATTTTTTTTTCTCAGGCTGGCTGCGTGTGACATAACGCATTAGATTAGGATGAAACTGCTGCACTCTGCTTTTCTTACAGCTGTTTTGTTGCACTGAATGGGAAATCCGGCTCCACTGAAACTACCAAATATTCCTGTTACTTGTATATGGGATATTGATGGTGTATTCTGTATGTGGTGACTGCTTGTTCTTGCGGTAACTGCGTTATTGATACTGGGATTATAACCAGTTATTTTAAGGCATATTTAGGAATTTTCTTCTTTAGATTGCAAGCCGGTTTTCTTCCCCCAGTTACAGTGTTAGATAATAGCCTATTCGGAAGTTCCGTCATTTGATTGCCAATATCACACCGCCTTATTTTTGCTTAAGCTCTATCTGTTTTCCAAAGCAGAAAATCGAAACGTTCTATAAACATTTTTTATGTCCGTGTATAGAAGGCGTAGCAGGGAAAAGTCTAATTGCATTATTGATTGCGGCACACGGGCATTCCTGTTTTGCGCTTTCTTCCTGTCGACACGGTTACTTTATCTCATACTGAACAAATGTTCTACTCCTGATAGACTTGTATTCTGTGGTCTCCAACATAAAAAAATATTTAAGTAGATCAATTTAAGATAAAGAAATACTTGTGATTGTTCACAACTATGTACAAAACAGTACAAGGCGCTCACTTCAGTGGATGAGTTATGAAAATTGTAGGAATAAAAAAGGAATTGACTTCTTTATGGCCCCATATAAAGTCTACATTTCCAGTTGCTCTACAAGCAGAAATGGTATGTACTAATCAGTAGTGATGAGCGGGCTTGGTTTCTCGGAAACCGAACCCCCCCGAACTTAACCCTTTTTACACGGGTCCGAGGCAGGTTCGAACCTTCCCGCCTTGCTCGGCTAACCCGAGCGCGCCCGAACGTCATCATCTCACTGTCGGATTCTCGCGAGATTCGGATTCTATATAAGCAGCCGCGCATCGCTGCCATTTTCACTCGTGCATTGGAGATGATAGGGAGAGGACGTGGCTGGCGTCCTCTCCGTTTATTGTAGAAGTTGATTGCTTATTGCTTAATTGTGGGGAGGACTGGGGAGCAGATGTTAGGAGGAGTACAGTGCAGAGTTTTGCTGATAAGTGACCACCAGTTTTTATCCGTTCTCTGCCTGAAAAAAACGCTCCATACCATATCTGTGCTCAGTGTGCTGCATAATATATCTGTGCTCACACTGCTTAATTGTGGGGACTGGGGAGCAGCTGTATATATAGCAGGAGTACAGTGCAGAGTTTTGCTGACAGTGACCACCAGTATACGTTGTCTGCCTGAAAAACACTCCGTATCTGTGCTCAGTGTGCTGCTTTATTGTGGGGACTGGGGACCACCAGTATAATTAATATTATATAGGAGGAGTACAGTGCAGAGTTTTGCTGACACAGTGACCACCAGTATACTATATATAGCAGTACGATACGGAAGGCCACTGCTGTGCCTACCTCTGTGTCGTCATTAAGTATACTATCCATCTACATTCTATACCTGTGGTGCATTTTAGTTTTGCAGTTTGCTGACACAGTGACCACCAGTATACTATATATAGCAGTACGGTAGGCCACTGCTGTACCTACCTCTGTGTCGTCATTCATTAAGTATACTATCCATCTACATTCTATACCTGTGGTGCATTTTAGTTTTGCAGTTTGCTGACACAGTGACCACCAGTATACTATATATAGCAGTACGGTAGGCCACTGCTGTACCTACCTCTGTGTCGTCATTCATTAAGTATACTATCCATCTACATTCTATACCTGTGGTGCATTTTAGTTTTGCAGTTTGCTGACACAGTGACCACCAGTATACTATATATAGCAGTACGGTAGGCCACTGCTGTACCTACCTCTGTGTCGTCATCCATTAAGTATACTATCCATCTACATTCTATACCTGTGGTGCATTTTAGTTTTGCAGTTTGCTGATACAGTGACCACCAGTATACTATATATAGCAGTACGATACGGAAGGCCACTGCTGTGCCTACCTCTGTGTCGTCATTAAGTATACTATCCATCTACATTCTATACCTGTGGTGCATTTTAGTTTTGCAGTTTGCTGACACAGTGACCACCAGTATACTATATATAGCAGTACGGTAGGCCACTGCTGTACCTACCTCTGTGTCGTCATTCATTAAGTATACTATCCATCTACATTCTATACCTGTGGTGCATTTTAGTTTTGCAGTTTGCTGACACAGTGACCACCAGTATACTATATATAGCAGTACGGTAGGCCACTGCTGTACCTACCTCTGTGTCGTCATTCATTAAGTATACTATCCATCTACATTCTATACCTGTGGTGCATTTTAGTTATGCAGTTTGCTGACACAGTGACCACCAGTATACTATATATAGCAGTACGGTAGGCCACTGCTGTACCTACCTCTGTGTCGTCATTCATTAAGTATACTATCCATCTACATTCTATACCTGTGGTGCGCCTCTTTTTTTCTTTGCATCATGTGCTGTTTGGGGACAATTTTTTTGAAGTGCCATCCTGTCTTGATGACACTGCAGTGCCACTCCTAGATGGGCCAGGTGTTTGTGTCGGCCACTTGTGTCGCTTAGCTTAGTCACACAGCGACCTTGGTGCGCCTCTTTTTTTCTTTGCATCATGTGCTGTTTGGGGACTATTTTTTTGAAGTGCCATCCTGTCTTGATTGACACTGCAGTGCCACTCCTAGATGGGCCAGGTGTTTGTGTCGGCCACTTGTGTCGCTTAGCTTAGTCACACAGCGACCTTGGTGCGCCTCTTTTTTTCTTTGAATCATGTGCTGTTTGGGGACAATTTTTTTGATGTGCCATCCTGTCTTGATTGACACTGCAGTGCCACTCCTAGATGGGCCAGGTGTTTGTGTCGGCCACTTGTGTCGCTTAGCTTAGTCACACAGCGACCTTGGTGCACCTCTTTTTTTCTTTGCATCATGTGCTGTTTGGGGACTATTTTTTTGAAGTGCCATCCTGTCTTGATTGACACTGCAGTGCCACTCCTAGATGGGCCAGGTGTTTGTGTCGGCCACTTGTGTCGCTTAGCTTAGTCACACAGCGACCTTGGTGCGCCTCTTTTTTTCTTTGAATCATGTGCTGTTTGGGGACAATTTTTTTGATGTGCCATCCTGTCTTGATTGACACTGCAGTGCCACTCCTAGATGGGCCAGGTGTTTGTGTCGGCCACTTGTGTCGCTTAGCTTAGTCACACAGCGACCTTGGTGCACCTCTTTTTTTCTTTGCATCATGTGCTGTTTGGGGACTATTTTTTTGAAGTGCCATCCTGTCTTGATTGACACTGCAGTGCCACTCCTAGATGGGCCAGGTGTTTGTGTCGGCCACTTGTGTCGCTTAGCTTAGTCACACAGCGACCTTGGTGCGCCTCTTTTTTTCTTTGCATCATGTGCTGTTTGGGGACAATTTTTTTGAAGTGCCATCCTGTCTTGATGACACTGCAGTGCCACTCCTAGATGGGCCAGGTGTTTGTGTCGGCCACTTGTGTCGCTTAGCTTAGTCACACAGCGACCTTGGTGCGCCTCTTTTTTTCTTTGCATCATGTGCTGTTTGGGGACAATTTTTTTGAAGTGCCATCCTGTCTTGACACTGCAGTGCCACTCCTAGATGGGCCAGGTGTTTGTGTCGGCCACTTGTGTCGCTTAGCTTAGTCACACAGCGACCTTGGTGCGCCTCTTTTTTTCTTTGCATCATGTGCTGTTTGGGGACTATTTTTTTGAAGTGCCATCCTGTCTTGATTGACACTGCAGTGCCACTCCTAGATGGGCCAGGTGTTTGTGTCGGCCACTTGTGTCGCTTAGCTTAGTCACACAGCGACCTTGGTGCGCCTCTTTTTTTCTTTGCATCATGTGCTGTTTGGGGACAATTTTTTTGAAGTGCCATCCTGTCTTGATTGACACTGCAGTGCCACTCCTAGATGGGCCAGGTGTTTGTGTCGGCCACTTGTGTCGCTTAGCTTAGTCACACAGCGACCTTGGTGCGCCTCTTTTTTTCTTTGCATCATGTGCTGTTTGGGGACTATTTTTTTGAAGTGCTATCCTGTCTTGACACTGCAGTGCCACTCCTAGATGGGCCAGGTGTTTGTGTCGGCCACTTGTGTCGCTTAGCTTAGCCATCCAGCGACCTCGGTGCAAATTGTAGGACTAAAAATAATATTGTGAGGTGTGAGGTGTTCAGAATAGACTGGAAATGAGTGGAAATTATGGTAATTGATGTTAATAATACTATGGGATCAAAATGACCCCCAATTTCTATGATTTAAGCTGTTTTTTAGGGTTTTTTAAAAAAAACACCCGAATCCAAAACACACCCGAATCCGACAAAAAAATTTCGGTGAGGTTTTGCCAAAACGCGTCTGAATCCAAAACACGGCCGCGGAACCGAATCCAAAACCAAAACAAAAAACCAGAAAAATGTCCGGTGCACATCACTACTAATCAGAGAGCTACGATTCGGTTCTCTAGAAATCCCAACCCAGATGAATGGTATTCGCTCTTTAGGTCTACAACACTTAGGGTGATAGTCATTAGGCCCACCACTATTGGTCAACACGCATTAGGGCGACATGGTCATTATATTGACATGGTCACTAGGTCAACATGGTTAAAGTCGACACATGAAAGGTCGACATGAGTTTTCCACATTTAATTTTTTTTTTTAACTTTTTCATACTTTGCGATCCACACGGACTACGATTGGGAATAGTAACCTGTGCTGAGTGCAGCGGTAGAGGAGCGATGCACCTTGCCCAAAGCATGGCGACACGGAGGACTAATTGGGGTTCCGGGTCAGTTTACAAAAAAAAACAACGCCAATTTATTTTATTTTTTTAACTCATGTCAACCTTTTTCCACGTTGACCATGTCCATGTTGACCTAATGACAGTGTCAACCTATTTCAGGTGTGGACCTAGTCAATGTCGACCAATAGTGGTCTACCCAACGATCCACACCCCAGACGAATATTGTGGTTCCAGACCGAACCAAAAACTTGCTCGGATCTCCTAAGGAAATCAGATCTGAACTGAGTCCTGGGGGTAAATTTACTAAGATGGGAGTTCTATTTGAGACGGGTTGTTGCCTATAGCAACCAATCAGATTTCAGGTATTATCTCCTAGAAGGTGCTAGATAAATGAGAAGTACAATCTGAGTGGTTGCTATGGGCAACATCCCATCTTAAACAGAACTCCCATCTTAGTAAATTTACCCCCTGGTTCGAATCTTCCAGCATTTCTGATTTTTCGATTTTAAATATTAATTTTGTTTTTGTGGATTTTAAAAATGACACGATTTTAGCTGTTTTTATCCAAGAACCAAAACACGACGATGAAATTAGAACCAAAAGCCAAATCGTGAGACCGCACGCACATCCCTAGTACTTATGATTAGAGATGCACAGTACTTACCTATGTGCTATAGTGCACAGTATAGGTCTGATTCTTAGTTGCAAAAATCTCTAAAACTTGTGCGGTGCATGTGTTACACAGGGGAGCGGCTGCAATTGTGATGCACTGTATCTTGGGCGTTCCTGGGCGGCGAATGGGAGGTGGCTACTCAGATGCGCGTAGGTGGTCCTTCTAATCTGCGTGTTATGCGAGTGTCGTTGACGTGTCGCTGACGTCTTTGCTTACACAGATGCTCAATCATCACTCTGGACGCCATACTCAGACAGATAAACTGCCATAGGGCAATAGCAAGTTTTGGTGGTGCAACCAATATTGGTGTCTACAGACACATTAGGTGGCATGACCTTGTCTACGGGGGCTGGCCCATTGAATATTTTCATCTATGTCATTCCGAAAAAGCACCATACATGAAACATGTTCACTCTGACTAAATAATAATATTAATCATTATTATTTCATGTATAGATCCCCCCCCCCCCCGTACCTTTGTAGACTTCATTCTGCTACGTGTTCTTCTTTTTGACTTTTCAACAGCATTTGACAGAGCTGATCCCTCTCTTCTACTTCCATCAATGCATCGTATCCAGAGGATAGATCCACAATGTATTGGTCAACATTCAATACATCGACACCATGTGGTCGACATACATTAGGCTGACTGGTACATAAGATACCACACCCCAGTGCATGTGGTGGGAATCAGAGGGAAGCTATAGTCATTCAGGAGCTGCTTACACCACTCGTGGTGACCTGCTTCATGTAGTGAGCCCAAGATGGCTGCCGTGACTGGTACTTTTGTGGGTAGTATGAACAATCGGTGAATCGAGCAACCTGTGTTTTGTATGTTATATACAGTATGTCTTTGTGTTGATTTGATGCATCATATCTCCACATATCACTTACCTGCCATTGTACTTAGGGGGGTCATTCCGAGTTGATCGCTCGGCGCTCGCTAGCAGTTTTTAGCAGCCGTGCAAACGCTAAGCCGCTGCCCACTGGGAGTGTCTTTTAGCTTAGCAGAAGTGCGAACAAAAGGATCGCAGAGCGGCTACAAAGTTTTTTTGTGCAGTTTCAGAGTAGCTCCAGACCTACTCAGCGCTTGCGATCACTTCTGACTGTTCAGTTCTTTTTTTTGACGTCACGAACATGCCCTGCGTTCTCCCAGCCACGCCTGCGTTTTTCCGAACACTCCCTGAAAACGGTCAGTTGACACCCAGAAACGCCCACTTCATGTCAATCACTCTGCGGCCAGCAGTGCGACTGAAAAGCTTCGCTAGACCCTGTGTGAAATTACTTCAATCGTTGTAATAGTACGTCACACGTGCGCATTGCGCCGCATACGCATGCGCAGAAGTGCCGTTTTTTTGCCTCATCGCTGCACAGCGAACGAATGCAGCTAGCGATCAACTCGGAATGACCCCCCATGTGCTAGTTGCAGATTCTCTGTCAGAGTTCAGCTTCCAATGTGAGCGATCCGTAAGACAGTATCTCCCTGCATCAGATTAGCCACGTGGAATGTCTGTGACTTTTCAGATACTTAGACGCATGCGCAGTTGAAATATATCGACTATCACGTTGTGTGCGACTCCAAATCAGCTATAAATGTAAAGATGCCGAACTCAGCAATTCCAGTGGATTGAGGGGGTCATTCTGACCCGTTTGCATACAGCGGTTCTTTGCGAACGGGTCAGGACTGCAGCTGTGCGGCGCCCGCAATGCGCACACATGTCGTTGCATGGCGACGGTCGTCGCCGGGCAGCGACGCCGCCAGCGCTGAAAGTGATCGCAGCGGTGATCGCTAGAAGATTGACAGCGTGGAGGCGTTCCAGGGCGTCTACTCACCGTTTTCCAGGCATGGTGAGGCGTTTGGAGGGCGGATGTCTGACGTCAATCTTCGTCGCTGGATCTATCGCACAGGGTAAGTAGGTCTCACCCTCGGTCTTGTTTTGCAGGAAAGTTTTTTTAGCATAGCAGGGCTGCACAAGCGATTGCATCCCTGCTATGCTAAAATACACTCCCCCATAGGCGGCGTCTAGTTGATCGCATGAGCAGCAAAAAGATCAACTTGGAATGACCACCAGAGTCTAAATCAATCAACTGAAATCACATATTGGGCCTAATTCAGTAAGGATAGCAAATGCTGCTAATTAGAAGAATTTGCTATCCTTTTCCTAGCACGCTGGGGACCACCCATCACAGGGCAAGGCCGCCCAGCACGCTGACCACCGCCTCCACCAGTTTAACAAGCAGAAATTGCAAACGCATTGCAATTTCTGCTTGTTAGCAGAAAACTGTGGAAGCCTCTTGCCGGCGCATATTAGCTGCACCCGCAGGAGTCCAGCAGCCATGTTCGCAATCGCGGCGGCTGCGTGTGCCGCAGCCGCCATGATCATGCCCCCGTCTGGCCACCTCCGCCCCCCCCCCCCCCCCCCGTTCACAACGCATTGCCTCAACAATGCTCCATCTCCTCCCTGGAAATGGAGCTTTGCCCTCCCACCCGCCCAGCGACCGCCTCTCTCCGATTGACAGGCAGAGGCAATCGCATTTTCTGCGCCCCCACCCCCACAGTAAATGCGGGAGCATGCGCAGGATGGGCGCTTCGCATGCGCCTGCATCTTTTTCTCAAAAATTGCGGTTGGATCGCCTATTGCCGTCCAACCTGAATTAGGCCTGTCATTGGATAAAAGAGATATTACTAAATTAAGGATCATCTTCAAAGAAAATCTTTAAAGTTTAATTGAACAAAATAAGTTTGAGTTTTCGCGCCCCTCTGCGCAAGGAGTTTTCCAGCGCGCAATACTTCCCATCCATAAACCGCCTTCATTTGTGAGATTATTGGCCGTCTGTTCTCATTGGGCACCACAGGGTCTGGGTGTTTGGTTCCTGTACCATACTGTAGTACCCTTCCATTGAGATGGACATGTGTGTGACTATGGGGGTCAATCCGAGTTGATCGCTAGCTGCTGTTGTTCGCCGCGCAGCGGTCAGTGTAAAAAAACAGCTAATCTGCGAATGCGTATGCACCGCAGTGCGCACGCGCTTCATACAGGTACAAAGTCCATTGTGGTTTTGCACTGGTTCTAGCGACGATTCCAATCGCACAGACAGCCGCTAGGTGGTTGACAGAAAGAGGGCGTTTTTGGGTGTCAACTGACCGTTTTCAGGGATTGCTTAGAGAAAGGCAGGCGTGTTGGGGAAACCGCTGGCGTGGCTGGGCGTTCGCTGGGCGGGTCTGTGACGTCAAAAGCCGTCCCTCCGTCATTAGAATCAACGCACAGGATAAGTAACTACAGGGCTGGTCTTGTTTTGCACAAAAAGATTTTGCAGGCGCTCTGCTGCACAGGCGTTCGCACTTCTGCAAAGCGAAAATACACTCCCCAGTGGGCGGCGACAATGCGTTTGCACGGCTGCTAAAAACTGCTAGCGAGCGATCAACTCGGAATTCCCCCCCTCTAAGTGAGTATGGATCTCAATAATCAAGCTTTGGATACATGATTGGTAATACTGCAGAGTATCCCCTACAACATGTCCTATTCTACCTAGAGATGTGCACTTGAAATTTTTCGGGTTTTGTGTTTTGGTTTTGGGTTCGGTTCCGCGGCCGTGTTTTGGGTTCGACCGCGTTTTGGCAAAATCTCACCGAATTTTTTTTGTCGGATTCGGGTGTGTTTTGGATTCGGGTGTTTTTTTCAAAAAACACTAAAAAACAGCTTAAATCATAGAATTTGGGGGTCATTTTGATCCCAAAGTATTATTAACCTCAAAAACCATAATTTCCACTCCTTTTCAGTCTATTCTGAATACCTCACACCTCACAATATTAATTTTAGTCCTAAAATTTGCACCGAGGTCGCTGGATGACTAAGCTAAGCGACCCTAGTGGCCGACACAAACACCTGGCCCATCTAGGAGTGGCACTGCAGTGTCACGCAGGATGGCCCTTCCAAAAAACACTCTCCAAACAGCACATGATGCAAAGAAAAAAAGAGGCGCAATGAGGTAGCTGTGTGAGTAAGATAAGCGACCCTAGTGGCCGACACAAACACCTGGCCCATCTAGGAGTGGCACTGCAGTGTCACGCAGGATGGCCCTTCCAAAAAACACTCCCCAAACAGCACATGACGCAAAGAAAAAAAGAGGCGCAATGAGGTAGCTGTGTGAGTAAGATAAGCAACCCTAGTGGCCGACACAAACACCTGGCCCATCTAGGAGTGTCACTGCAGTGTCACGCAGGATGGCCCTTCCAAAAAACACTCCCCAAACAGCACATGACGCAAAGAAAAAAAGAGGCGCAATGAGGTAGCTGTGTGAGTAAGATAAGCGACCCTAGTGGCCGACACAAACACCTGGCCCATCTAGGAGTGGCACTGCAGTGTCACGCAGGATGGCCCTTCCAAAAAACACTCCCCAAACAGCACATGACGCAAAGAAAAAAAGAGGCGCAATGAGGTAGCTGTGTGAGTAAGATAAGCGACCCTAGTGGCCGACACAAACACCTGGCCCATCTAGGAGTGGCACTGCAGTGTCACTCAGGATGGCCCTTCCAAAAAACACTCCCCAAACAGCACATGACGCAAAGAAAAAAAGAGGCGCAATGAGGTAGCTGTGTGACTAAGATAAGTGACCCAAGTGGCCGACACAAACACCTGGCCCATCTAGGAGTGGCACTGCAGTGTCACGCAGGATGGCCCTTCCAAAAAACACTCCCCAAACAGCACATGACGCAAAGAAAAAAAGAGGCGCAATGAGGTAGCTGTGTGAGTAAGATAAGCGACCCTAGTGGCCGACACAAACACCTGGCCCATCTAGGAGTGGCACTGCAGTGTCACGCAGGATGGCCCTTCCAAAAAATACTCCCCAAACAGCACATGACGCAAAGAAAAATTAAAGAAAAAAGAGGTGCAAGATGGAATTGTCCTTGGGCCCTCCCACCCACCCTTATGTTGTATAAACAGGACATGCACACTTTAACCAACCCATCATTTCAGTGACAGGGTCTGCCACACGACTGTGACTGAAATGACGGGTTGGTTTGGACCCCCACCAAAAAAGAAGCAATTAATCTCTCCTTGCACAAACTGGCTCTACAGAGGCAAGATGTCCACCTCATCATCATCCTCCGATATATCACCGTGTACATCCCCCTCCTCACAGATTATCAATTCGTCCCCACTGGAATCCACCATCTCAGCTCCCTGTGTACTTTGTGGAGGCAATTGCTGCTGGTCAATGTCTCCACGGAGGAATTGATTATAATTCATTTTAATGAACATCATCTTCTCCACATTTTCTGGAAGTAACCTCGTACGCCGATTGCTGACAAGGTGAGCGGCGGCACTAAACACTCTTTCGGAGTACACACTTGTGGGAGGGCAACTTAGGTAGAATAAAGCCAGTTTGTGCAAGGGCCTCCAAATTGCCTCTTTTTCCTGCCAGTATAAGTACGGACTGTCTGACGTGCCTACTTGGATGCGGTCACTCATATAATCCTCCATTATTCTTTCAATGGGGAGAGAATCATATGCAGTGACAGTAGACGACATGTCCGTAATCGTTGTCAGGTCCTTCAGTCCGGACCAGATTTCAGCATCAGCAGTCGCTCCAGACTGCCCTGCATCACCGCCAGTGGGTGGGCTCGGAATTCTGAGCCTTTTCCTCGCACCCCCAGTTGCGGGAGAATGTGAAGGAGGAGATGTTGACAGGTCGCGTTCCGCTTGACTTGACAATTTTGTCACCAGCAGGTCTTTGAACCCCAGCAGACTTGTGTCTGCCGGAAAGAGAGATCCAAGGTAGGTTTTAAATCTAGGATCGAGCACGGTGGCCAAAATGTAGTGCTCTGATTTCAACAGATTGACCACCCGTGAATCCTTGTTAAGCGAATTAAGGGCTCCATCCACAAGTCCCACATGCCTAGCGGAATCGCTCCCTTTTAGCTCCTCCTTCAATGCCTCCAGCTTCTTCTGCAAAAGCCTGATGAGGGGAATGACCTGACTCAGGCTGGCAGTGTCTGAACTGACTTCACGTGTGGCAAGTTCAAAGGGCAGCAGAACCTTGCACAACGTTGAAATCATTCTCCACTGCGCTTGAGACAGGTGCATTCCACCTCCTATATCGTGCTGAATTGTATAGGCTTGAATGGCCTTTTGCTGCTCCTCCAACCTCTGAAGCATATATAGGGTTGAATTCCACCTCGTTACCACTTCTTGCTTCAGATGATGGCAGGGCAGGTTCAGGCGTTTTTGGTGTTGCCCCAGTCTTCTGTACGTGGTGCCTGTACGCCGAAAGTGTCCCGCAATTCTTCTGGCCACCGACAGCATCTCTTGCACGCCCCTGTCGTTTTTTTAAAAATTCTGCACCACCAAATTCAAGGTATGTGCAAAACATGGGACGTGCTGGAATTTGCCCATATTTAATGCACACACAATATTGCTGGCGTTGTCCGATGCCACAAATCCACAGGAGAGTCCAATTGGGGTAAGCCATTCCGCGATGATCTTCCTCAGTTGCCGTAAGAGGTTTTCAGCTGTGTGCGTATTCTGGAAACCGGTGATACAAAGCGTAGCCTGCCTAGGAAAGAGTTGGCGTTTGCGAGATGCTGCTACTGGTGCCGCCGCTGCTGTTCTTGTGGCGGGAGTCCATACATCTACCCAGTGGGCTGTCACAGTCATATAGTCCTGACCCTGCCCTGCTCCACTTGTCCACATGTCCGTGGTTAAGTGGACATTGGGTACAACTGCATTTTTTAGGACACTGGTGAGTCTTTTTCTGACGTCCGTGTACATTCTCGGTATCGCCTGCCTAGAGAAGTGGAACCTAGATGGTATTTGGTAACGGGGGCACACTACCTCAAGAAATTGTCTAGTTCCCTGTGAACTAACGGCGGATACCGGACGCACGTCTAACACCAACATAGTTGTCAAGGCCTCAGTTATCCGCTTTGCAACAGGATGACTGCAGTGATATTTCATCTTCCTCGCAAAGGACTGTTGGACAGTCAATTGCTTGGTGGAAGTAGTAAAAGTGGGCTTACGACTTCCCCTCTGGGATGACCATCGACTCCCAGCAGCAACAACAGCAGCGCCAGCAGCAGTAGGCGTTACACGCAAGGATGCATCAGAGGAATCCCAGGCAGGAGAGGACTCGTCAGAATTGCCAGTGACATGGCCTGCAGGACTATTGGCATTCCTGGGGAAGGAGGAAATTGACACTGAGGGAGTTGGTGGGGTGGTTTGCGTGAGCTTGGTTACAAGAGGAAGGGATTTACTGGTCAGTGGACTGCTTCCGCTGTCGCCCAAAGTTTTTGAACTTGTCACTGACTTATTATGAATGCGCTGCAGGTGACGTATAAGGGAGGATGTTCCGAGGTGGTTAATGTCCTTACCCCTACTTATTACAGCTTGACAAAGGCAACACACGGCTTGACAAATGTTGTCCGCATTTCTGTTGAAATACTTCCACACCGAAGAGCTGATTTTTTTGGTATTTTCACCAGGCATGTCAACGGCCATATTCCTCCCACGGACAACAGGTGTCTCCCCGGGTGCCTGACTTAAATAAACCACCTCACCATCAGAATCCTCCTTGTCAATTTCCTCCCCAGCGCCAGCAACACCCATATCCTCCTCATCCTGGTGTACTTCAACACTGACATCTTCAATCTGACTATCAGGAACTGGACTGCGGGTGCTCCTTCCAGCACTTGCAGGGGGCGTGCAAATGGTGGAAGGCGCATGCTCTTCACGTCCAGTGTTGGGAAGGTCAGGCATCGCAACCGACACAATTGGACTCTCCTTGTGGATTTGGGATTTCGAAGAACGCACAGTTCTTTGCGGTGCTTTTGCCAGCTTGAGTCTTTTCATTTTTCTAGCGAGAGGCTGAGTGCTTCCATTCTCATGTGAAGCTGAACCACTAGCCATGAACATAGGCCAGGGCCTCAGCCGTTCCTTGCCACTCCGTGTGGTAAATGGCATATTGGCAAGTTTACGCTTCTCCTCCGACAATTTTATTTTAGATTTTTGAGTCCTTTTTTTACTGATATTTGGTGTTTTGGATTTTACATGCTCTGTACTATGACATTGGGCATCGGCCTTGGCAGACGACGTTGCTGGCATTTCATCGTCTCGGCCATGACTAGTGGCAGCAGCTTCAGCACGAGGTGGAAGTCGATCTTGATCTTTCCCTAATTTTGGAACCTCAACATTTTTGTTCTCCATATTTTAATAGGCACAACTAAAAGGCACCTCAGGTAAACAATGGAGATGGATGGATACTACTATACTTATGGATGGACGAGCGACTGCCGACACAGAGGTAGCTACAGCCGTGGACTACCGTACTGTGTCTGCTGCTAATATATACTGGATGATAATGAGATAAAATTAAAATATATATATATATATATCACACTAGTACTGCAGCCGGACAGGTATATATTATGTAATGACGGACCTGCTGGACACTGTCTGTCAGCACTGCAGACTCCTAAAGTAAGCTACTAGTATCAAGAAGATAGAAAAAAAAAAAAACCACGGGTAGGTGGTATACAATTATGGATGGACGAGCGACTGCCGACACAGAGGTAGCTACAGCCGTGGACTACCGTACTGTGTCTGCTGCTAATATAGACTGGATGATAATGAGATAAAATTAAAATATATATATATATCACACTAGTACTGCAGCCGGACAGGTATATATTATGTAATGACGGACCTGCTGGACACTGTCTGTCAGCACTGCAGACTCCTAAAGTAAGCTACTAGTATCAAGAAGATAGAAAAAAAAAAATAAACCACGGGTAGGTGGTATACAATTATGGATGGACGAGCGACTGCCGACACAGAGGTAGCTACAGCCGTGGACTACTGTACTGTGTCTGCTGCTAATATAGACTGGATGATAATGAGATAAAATTAAAATATATATATATATATCACACTAGTACTGCAGCCGGACAGGTATATATTATGTAATGACGGACCTGCTGGACACTGTCTGTCAGCACTGCAGACTCCTAAAGTAAGCTACTAGTATCAAGAAGATAGAAAAATAAATAAACCACGGGTAGGTGGTATACAATTATGGATGGACGAGCGACTGCCGACACAGAGGTAGCTACAGCCGTGGACTACCGTACTGTGTCTGCTGCTAATATAGACTGGATGATAATGAGATAAAATTAAAATATATATATATATCACACTAGTACTGCAGCCGGACAGGTATATATTATGTAATGACGGACCTGCTGGACACTGTCTGTCAGCACTGCAGACTCCTAAAGTAAGCTACTAGTATCAAGAAGATAGAAAAAATAAATAAACCACGGGTAGGTGGTATACAATTATGGATGGACGCACGACTGCCGACACAGAGGTAGCTACAGCCGTGGACTACCGTACTGTGTCTGCTGCTAATATAGACTGGATGATAATGAGATAAAATTAAAATATATATATATATATATATATATCACACTAGTACTGCAGCCGGACAGGTATATATTATGTAATGACGGACCTGCTGGACACTGTCTGTCAGACTCAGCACTGCAGACTCCTAAAGTAAGCTACTAGTATCAAGAAGATAGAAAAAAAAAATAAACCACGGGTAGGTGGTATACAATTATGGATGGACGAGCGACTGCCGACACAGAGGTAGCTACAGCCGTGGACTACCGTACTGTGTCTGCTGCTAATATAGACTGGATGATAATGAGATAAAATTAAAATATATATATATATATCACACTAGTACTGCAGCCGGACAGGTATATATTATGTAATGACGGACCTGCTGGACACTGTCTGTCAGCACTGCAGACTCCTAAAGTAAGCTACTAGTATCAAGAAGATAGAAAAAAAAAATAAACCACGGGTAGGTGGTATACAATTATGGATGGACGAGCGACTGCCGACACAGAGGTAGCTACAGCCGTGGACTACCGTACTGTGTCTGCTGCTAATATAGACTGGATGATAATGAGATAAAATTAAAATATATATATATATCACACTAGTACTGCAGCCGGACAGGTATATATTATGTAATGACGGACCTGCTGGACACTGTCTGTCAGCACTGCAGACTCCTAAAGTAAGCTACTGGTATCAAGAAGATAGAAAAAAAAAATAAACCACGGGTAGGTGGTATACAATTATGGATGGACGAGCGACTGCCGACACAGAGGTAGCTACAGCCGTGGACTACCGTACTGTGTCTGCTGCTAATATAGACTGGATGATAATGAGATAAAATTAAAATATATATATATATATATCACACTAGTACTGCAGCCGGACAGGTATATATTATGTAATGACGGACCTGCTGGACACTGTCTGCAGAATGCGTTTATAAAAACACCACACGACGAGTGTTTAACTTTTTCAGGCAGACAATCACAATATACTGGTGGTCAGCAGACAATCACAATACTGGTGGTCAGTGGTCACTGTCAGTCACACTGGCAGTGGCACTCTGGCAGCAAAAGTGTGCACTGTACTTAAAATATGTACTCCTGCTATAACTGCTCCCCAGTCTCCCCCACAATTAAGCTGTGTGAGCAGTGAGCACTCAGCAGTCAGATAATGATATACAGTATATGATGCAGCACACTGGGCTGAGCACAGGTATGGTATGTGTGACTGTGTCACACTGTGTATCGTTTTTTTTCAGGCAGAGAACGGATTCATTAAACTGGTGGCACTGGTCACTGCCACTGGTCACACTATCAGCAGCAAGTAGTACTCCTCCTATATTATGCTCCCCAAAATTTGTGTCTCTCTCTCTCTAGTACTATTAGTCACTCTAAACGGAGAGGACGCCAGCCACGTCCTCTCCCTATCAATCTCAATGCACGTGTGAAAAATGGCGGCGACGCGCGGCTCCTTATATAGAATCCGAGTCTCGCGATAGAATCCGAGCCTCGCGAGAATCCGACAGCGGGATGATGACGTTCGGGCGCGCTCGGGTTAACCAAGCAAGGCGGGAGGATCCGAGCCTGCTCGGCCCCGTGTAAAAAAAGCTGAAGTTCGGCGGGTTCGGATTCAGAGAAATCGAACCCGCTCATCTCTAATTCTACCCAATACAATATACTCTGCTACAGATTTTCCCACTTATTTTCCAATTGCAACAACCCTGACTAATTTAATTATGAACATCATTTAAAGTAACATCATTTAAATAATTCAGCTGTTTGCTGCAATTGGGATAAGTGGGAAGTTTCCCAGCAAGATAAAAAACCACAGTTGTAGGAAAGGACACCAGTGATCTGCTGCAAAAACAGCAAATTCCACCAAGAAGAGCGAGAGTATAGCAATAACACTTGTGGTAGCCAATTCAGTAATTACCATTAATAAAATGTTTGCTGACTTATTAAAATAAAAAATAAGCATGACAGGCTCGCTGAAAATGCAAAAACATTTATTAAAAGGATGCAGAATTTAATTAAAACCGATTTATAATATTGTAAATCCCAGCAGTTAAATCGACACCAGCATAGTAATAAACATAAAAAATAACAGACTTATTGAGAACGATATATAAAAACAAAACAGCGGACTCATGAGAACAAGAAAACACAATGTACCAATAAAGTTGTATATGGGCCCTCATTCCGAGTTGTTCGCTCGCTAGCTGCTTTTAGCAGCCGTGCAAACGCTAAGCCGCCGCCCTCTGGGAGTGTATCTTAGCTTAGCAGAAGAGCGAACGAAAGGATCGCAGAACGGCGCCAACATATTTTCGACCAGTTTCTGAGTAGCTCCAGACCTACTCCTAGCTTGCGATCACTAGACTATTTAGTTCCTGTTTTGACGTCACAAACACACCCTGTGTTCAGCCAGCCACGCCTGCGTTTGTATCTGACACGCCTGCGTTTTTCAGCACACTCCCTGAAAGCGGTCAGTTACCTCCCAGAAATGCCCCATTCCTGTCAATCACTCAGCGGCCAGCAGTGCGACTGAAAAGCGTCGCTAGACCTTGTGTGAAACTACATCGGCTGTTGTGAAAGTACGTTGTGCTTGCGCAGTGCGCCACATACGCATGCGCAGAAGTGCCGATTTTTGACCTAATCGCCGCGCTGCGAACGAAAACAGCTAGCGAACAACTCGGAATGACCCCCTTAGTGTTCAGTGCAGACAATTAGGTGCAACTCCTACAAGTAATGTCTATGGGGGAGATTTATCAAAGCTTGGGTGCAATATCGTAGAGAAAGATAAACTGCCAACCAATCAGCTTCTAACGGTCATGTTACCGGCTGGATTTGAAAAATGGTAGGAGATGATTGGTTGGTACTTTATATCTCCCTACACCACTGAAGCAATGAGCAGCGATACATATCTATGGGTAACGGTACATCTAGAGGTGTTTGAGATTCATCCTCTGTCTATATCATTATCTTCTATCAAGGATGAGATGTGAAACGCTAAGCAATAGAGTAACTGATAAGGTATGCTAGCATGGCTGGTGACAGAAGCTGCAGCGATCAATCAGTAATACGCTAAGCGCGTGTGGTGTGCATGTTATAATGAGACCGGATGGTTCCTCTGCCTGGAGTCTTCTTCAGATTTACAACCGCTGTCATCTCCCATCTGAAGCTCCGTTGACCGTGGGGTTGACTATCTGTTATGAAAGCTAATGGCTTACCTATTCTTCTATAATCCAGATCCTTAACCCCTATAGCATTCTTGTCTCAATAAACATGTCACCATTTTGTTTGCCTAGAACATCTTCAGGCTGCAATAGTTGCAGTCCCCAATAACCGCTTGCGTTTGCTCTTCACATTACTGGTGCTCTATGTGCCGGCTCTGGGGCTTATTCTGAGTCGGCAGAAAAGTGAAAACACAGCAAGTAGCTTTGCATCGTGGTAAAACGGGATCAGGGTAGGATCCTGGCGGTGGGGATCACTGCTGTCAAAAGATCCACGCCGGAATCCTGATACTGATAAGAACGGCGGCGCCAGCATCCAGAATAGGATCACAATGCCGAAGCTGGCATCCCGACAGCCGGGACCCCCATTGACTGACTGCCAGGACCTCGAAGAGGTAAGCCGCGGGAGGAGGTTAGGGTTAGGCTGCAAGGAGGGAGGGTTAGGCTTTGGCACCTCCGGCGAGGGTTATAATTAGGCTGCAAGGGGGCTTTGGGTGGGGGAGGGGGGGAAGGGTTAGGCACCACTGGGGAGAGTTGGGTTTAGGGTGTGGGGAGTGTGGGTTAGGGTTAGGTGCCACCGGGGAGGGTTAGGGATAGGCTGCGGTGGGGGAGGGTTAGAGTTAGGCTGCAGTGGTGGTGGGGGAGGTTTAGGTTTAGGCTGTGAGGAGGGAGGGTTAGGTGCCACCGGGGAGGGTTAAGGTTAGGCTGCGGTGGAGGTGGGCGAGGTTAAGGCTGCGGGGAGGATGGGTTAGGTGCCACCGGGGAGGGTTAGGCTGCGGCGAGGGAGGGTTAGGGTTAGGCTGCGGTGGTGGTGGGGGAGGTTTAGGTTTAGGCTCTTGGGAGGGTGGGTTAGGGTTAGGTGCCATCGGGGAGGGTTAGGGTTAGGCTGCGGTGGTGGTGGGGGGGTCTAGAGTTGGGCTGCGGCGGGGGAGGGTTAGAAATAGGCTGCTGTGATGGTGGGGGAGGTTTAGGTTTAGGCTGCGGGGAGGGTGGGTTAGGGTTCGGTGCCGCCGGGGAGGTTTAGGGTTAGGCTGCAGTGGTGGTGGGGGAGGTTTAGGTTTAGGCTGTGGGGGGGTGGGTTAGGGTATGGTGCCACCGGGAAGGGTTAGGTTTGGGCTGTGGTGGTGGTGGGGGAGGTTTAGGGTTAGGCTGCGGGAGGGTGGGTTAGGGTTAGGTGCAATCGGGGAGGGTTAGGGTTAGGCTGCGGTAATGGTGGGGGAGGTTTAGGTTTAGGCTGTGGGGGGGTGGGTTAGGGTTAGGTGCCACCGGGGAGAGTTAGGGTTAGGCTGCGGTGGTGGTGGGGGAGGTTTAGGGTTAGGCTGCGGGAGGGTGGGTTAGGGTTAGGTGCCATCGGGGAGGGTTAGGGTTCGGTGCCACCGGCGAGGGTTAGGCTGCGGCGGGAGTTAGGGTTAGTCTGCAGTAAGGGAGGGTTAGGGGGTAAGGGAGAGAAGGGAGGCTTGCTTCCCGTTCCCCTTTGGGATTCTAAACAGCAGCATGCTGCAGTCCGTATTCTTACCGGTGGACTCCTGTTTGCCAGCATTTCAGCCCCAACACGGTAAAGCCATATTGCACTGCAGATGGGCCAGATGTAACATGAGCAGAGGTAGTTATATTTTGGTGGGGTGGGCCTGATTCATAAGTAAAGCAAAAAAAAAAAAAAAAGCAAATAACTTTGTGTCTGGAATAAACCATGTTGCCATGCAAGGGGAAGAAATACATTTATATCGTTTTTCTGTGCAGGGTAAATACCGGCTGCTTCAGCATGTAGCCAACAAACGTTACACAGATTTATTATTACACTGCAATTTAGATTTCAGTTTCAACACATCCCATCCAAATCTAACTCTCTCTGCACATGTTACATTCACTGTCTGGCTGCAGGCAGGGAAGCGGGTAGAAAATGCTGCCTGGCTGCTCTGATAGGGTGTAATTCACAATCAGAACAGCTGTAGAGGAATTTTTACCTGCCTCCCAAGAAGCTCCGGAGGCACTAGCCTAGGGGAAAGATGCCCCCCTGTTCCAGCCCTCCCCTTCTCAAAGGCCCCTGGAATCGTGGGGCCCTGTGCAGCAGTCCAGTGTGACTATACATTGAGATGTCCATGCCCTATTCCTAACCCTAACCACCCCACAGCCTAACCCTAAACCCCACCCACACACAGCTTAACCCCACCCGCACACAGCCTAACCCTAAACCCCACCCACACACAGCCTAACCCTAAACCCCACCCACACACAGCTTAACCCCACCCACACACACACCCTTAACACCACAATCATCCTAATTTTAACCCACCTTGCGGTGCCTAACTAACTGTCGGCAGTCTGGCAACATTTCAGATGTCAACATAGCAGACATGTCAACATTTTGAGGTTGCCGATATGGTATCTGTTGACCATGTGACTAGATCTCTGCAGAGACATATAGATGTTTATAGGCTGGTCTGCATAGAACAGGTTTTATTTGTATTTAGTTATCAGAGATTTTATCTATGATAATTCATTAATTTGGTGTAGCTTTGCAAATTAAGATTTTTTTTCCTTTGTTTCTAAATGATCCATTTTAACACACTGGGAAATATAAATAAAATACTATATAGCTAATGTTCTGACAAGGGTAGAGGACCCCGATTGTTTTGGGAAAGTCAGTATCTCTATCATATGGAACGCGCTGTGTTTTGTGGACCTTAAGAGACTGGGGTTTTGCACATGTGTTGTGTATCTGACAATCTACCATTATATTGCTTGATAGCACACTAATAATCCAATAAATACCATGTGCAAACAGAGCCGTAAGTAGACTTTTTGGTGCCCAGTGCCAGAAAGAGAATTGCTGCCCCCCCCCCCCTCATTTTCCATTGGAACATAAGGCGCATGACTCACAGGGAAGGGGCATGACCAGAGTGATCCCAGAGAAAGCCCAGAAATCCTTTTTCCTCCTCCTTCTATTCGTGTAGATTGGAGGTCACAATAGGAACAAATAACTCAACGCGTTTCGTCTCATGCCCTGACTTCATCAGGGGTATATCTTACTATAAATGATTCAATCATCAACATTAATTTGTATTTGGACACTCTGGTCTAACCGATTAGGCACAAAGTTCATATACACGAGGCCCAATCACTTTGTTAGTACAACAAGGTGTGTGATAATTCAGATATTTAGACAATCAGGTTCAGAGAAAAGTCCCAAATGTGTTTAACCCCCTGGTCAAACAATACAAGTGCTCCTGTGGATCAAAATATCTGAAGACTTCACAATGGACACCTTTTTGCTATGTTTAATGAACTTTAAATAAATATGTGAAATGAGAGGAAATTTACCGTCATTTTAGATTTTAAGTGATACATCTCGCCAAATTGGTGATTCTTGCTGATGGTGTAACAATTTCATGTTATAATTACATAAGAGGAGCATGTTCATTACTGCTACATATATATATATATATATGCATATATATGTATATATATATATATATATATTATATATATATATATATATATATATATATACATACACATACATACACTGCTCAAAAAAATAAAGGGAACACTTAAACAACACATCCTAGATCTGAATGAATGAAATATTCTTATTAAATACAGGTTGAGTATCCCATATCCAAATATTCCGAAATACGGAATATTCAGAAATACGGACTTTTTTGAGTGAGACTGAGATAGTGAAACCTTTGTTTTTTGATGGCTCGATGTACACAAACTTTGTTTAATACACAAAGTTATTAAAAATATTGTATTAAACGACCTTCAGGCTGTGTGTATAAGGTGTATATGAAACATAAATGAATTGTGTGAATGTAGACACACTTTGTTTAATGCAAAAAATTATAAAAAATATTGGCTAAAATGACCTTCAGGCTGTGTGTATAAGGTGTATATGAAACATAAATGCATTCTGTGCTTAGATTTAGGTCCCATCACCATGATATCTCATTATGGTATGCAATTATTCCAAAATACGGAAAAATCCCAAATCCAAAATACCTCTGGTCCCAAGCATTTTGGATAAGGGATACTCAACCTGTACTTTGTTCTTTACATAGTTGAATATGCTGACAACAAAATCACACAAAAATTATCAATGGAAATCAAATGTATTAACCCATGGAGGTCTGGATTTGGAGTCACACTCAAAATTAAAGTGGAAAAACACACTACAGGCTGATCCAACTTTGATGTAATGTCCTTAAAACAAGTCAAAATGAGGCTCAGTAGTGTGTGTGGCCTCCACGTGCCTGTATGACCTCCCTACAACGCCTGATCATGCTCCTGATGAGGTGGCGGATGGTCTCCTGAGGGATCTCCTCCCAGACCTGGACTAAAGCATCTGCCAACTCCTGGGCAGTCTGTGGTGGATGAAGCGAGACATGATGTCCCAGATGTGCTCAATTGGATTCAGGTCTGGGGAACGGCAGGCCAGTCCATAGCATCAATGCCTTCATCTTGCAGGAACTGCTGACACACTCCAGCCACATGAGGTCAACCATTGTCTTGCATTAGGAGGAACCCAGGGCCAACCGCACCAGCATATGGTCTCACAAGGGGTCTGAGGATCTCATCTCGGTACCTAATGGCAGTTAGGCTACCTCTGGTGAGCACATGGAGGGCTGTGCGGCCCCCCAAAGAAATGCCACCCCACACCATTACTGACCCACTGCCAAACCGGTCATGCTGGAGGATGTTGCAGGCAGCAGTATGTTCTCCTTGGCGTTTCCAGACTCTGTCACGTCTGTCACATGTGCTCAGTGAGAACCTGCTTTCATCTGTGAAGAGCACAGGGCGCCAGTGGCGAATTTGCCAATCTTGGTGTTCTCTGGCAAATGCCAAACGTCCTGCACGGTGTTGGGCTGTAAGCACAACCCTCACCTGTGGACGTCGGGCCCTCAAACCACCCTCATGGAGTCTGTTTCTGATCGTTTGAGTAGACACATGCACATTTGTGGCTTGCTGGATGTCATTTTGCAGGGCTCTGGCAGTGCTCCTCCTGTTCCTCCTTGCACAAAGGCGGAGATAGCGGTCCTGCTGCTGGGTTGTTGCCCTCCTACGGCCTCCTCCACGTCTCCTGAGGTACTGGCCTGTCTCCTGGTAGCGCCTCCATGCTCTGGACACTACGCTGACAGACACAGCAAACCTCCTTGCCACAGCTCGCATTGATGTGCCATCCTGGATGAGCTGCACTACCTAAGCCACTTGTGTGGGTTGTAGACTCCGTCTCATGCTACCACTAGAGTGAAAGCACCGCCAGCTTTCAAAAGTGACCAAAACATCAGCCAGAAAGCATAGGAGCTGAGAAGTGGTCTGTGGTCACCACCTGCAGAACAACTCCTTTATTGGGGGTGTCTTGCTAATTGCCTATAATTCCCACCTGTTGTCTATTCCATTTGCACAACAGCATGTGAAATTGATTGTCAATCAGTGTTGCTTCCTAAGTGGACAGTTTGATTTCACAGAAGTGTGATTGACTTGGAGTTACATTGTGTTGTTTAAGTGTTCCCTTTATTTTTTTGAGCAGTGTACATACACACTGCTCAAGAAAATATAGGGGACACGAAAATAACACATCCTAGATCTGAATGAATGAAATATTCTTATTAAATACTTTGTTCTTTACATAGTTGAATGTGCTGACAACAAAATCACAAAAATTATCAATGGAAATCAAATTTAATAACCCATGGAGGTCTGGATTTGGAGTCACACTCAAAATTAAAGTGGAAAAACACACTACAGGCTGATCCAACTTTGATGTAATGTCCTTAAAACAAGTCAAAATGAGGCTCAGTAGTGTGTGTGGCCTCCACGTGCCTGTATGACCTCCCTACAACGCCTGGGCATGCTCTTGATGAGGTGGCGGATGGTCTCCTGAGGGATCTCCTCCCAGACCTGGACTAAAGCATCCGCCAACTCCTGGACAGTCTGTGGTGCAACGTGGCGTTGGTGGATGGAGCGAGACATGATGTCCCAGATGTGCTCAATTGGATTCAGCAGGGACGTGCAGTCAGGGGAGGCAGTGATTAATTATTAAAATAATAAAAAGAAGATACTTATGACACATATTCGGTGTCATAAGTATCTTCTTTATTGAATCCTAATCATTTTACTGCTTTAAAGGAGTTTGGGAGGCACTGACAGCAGGTGCCTCCCGTGGATAAAGGGAACGGGACAGTGCGGGGGGCGGAGCCTAGCACTGGGCTGTAAAAGCCCATGAAAAACCATAGGGAAAGCGGCACTGTTCCAAGTGCCTCGCTGACAGGGACACCACCCCCATGTCAGCGAGGCACCTGTGATTGGACAGCGGATCCAGGGCTGGATCCGCTTGTCCAATCACCCACATGCGGCGCTGGAGGCGGCGGGTCCCGGCGTTAATGATAGCCGGGAGTAGCGGTGGGCAGTGTGTCTGCGGCTTCCCCCCCCCCATTCCCGTCCTCCTGCTCCGGCTCCCGCTCACCTTACCAGCGGCGGCGGCGGTCCTGCGGAGTGTGCAGCTCTCCCCCCCGTCCTCCCCCTCTGGCTCCATCCTCCCGGCTTCCGATAACCTGACAGGCAGCAGCGGTGGCTTGTGCGGCTGTCCTCCTCCCGCCGGCTCCAGCAGCAGCAGGTTAGTTCCGTGTCTCTCTTCTCTTCTGCTCCTTTCTCTCTTTCTCTTTTCTCTCTCTCTCTCTCTCTCTCTCTCTCCTTTCCCCCTCCGGTGGATCATATGTAAGTATAATGTTCATTTTTACAGGTACCCCATTGGATTCTACTGGACAAGTGGACGTGACCGGCGTGGGATGTAGGTAAGTATGTGTGAGTGTGTCAGTGTGTTTTAATAAAATTTTACTGTCACGGTGTGTGTGTTTGTGTTTTTATTTGGGTATTTTTGTTGTTGTAGAACTACAGGTACCACCGAGCCCGTTATTTCCCCGCCTGCTGGTACTTGAGGTTCTCCAAGTACCAGCAAGCGGGGGAGGCTTGCTGGGCCTTGTAGTTCCACAACAAAAAACAATATTCTTTTTTTACACACATGGCTATCAGCCCGGCACCCACCGCCCAGGGGTGCTGGGGACAGCCTCGGTCTTCACCCCTGGCCCTTGGGTGCCTGGAGGGGGGACCCCTTGATTTAAGGAGTCCCCACACCTCCAGGGTACCCCGGCCAGAGGTGACTAGTTGGGGGGGGTAATGCCATGGCCGCAGGGACCAATATAAAAGTGTCCCCCGGCTGTGGCATTATCTCTCTGGCTAGTGGAGCCCGGTGCTGGTTTTAAAAATACGGGGGACCCCTACATCTTTTGTCCCCTGTATTTTTGGAACCAGGACCGGACTAAGAGCCCGGTGCTGGTTGTTTAAATACGGGGAACCCCTGTCCAATTTTTTTCCCAGTATTTAAACAACCAGGACTGGCTCAAAGAGCTTGAGGCTGGTTATAATTAGGAGGGGGGACCCCACGCATTTTTTTTTAACCCATTCAGACCCTTCTCCATTAAGTTAATGGAAGCCCTGGACAACAAAATTGCATTCATGTCCTTCTCCCACTCCCTTCCCAGTCCCAAACACAATTTTATTTTCTATAAAAATGTACACTATATCACAAGTATGATGAGCAGGCAGCGGGCATTGGCGGCATCGGACTGAGATAGAAATTAGTGGCGGAGGACTGGGTCAGTTGATTGTGGGCGAGTTTGTAAGCCATTGGTGGTGGCAGCGGGTACCGGCTCAGAGGCAGTAGCGGGCATTGGCTCGGCGGTGGTAGGGGTCATTGGCAGGATTCGGCGGACATTATGGCTGCAGTGCCTCACTAGCCACTGACCTCACCGCACGCCACTGGGATTCAGGTCTGGGGAACGGGCGGGCCAGTCCATAGCATCAATGCCTTCGTCTTGCAGGAACTGCTGACACACTCCAGCCACATGAGGTCTACCATTGTCTTGCATTAGGAGGAACCCAGGGCCAGCCGCTCCAGCATATGGTCTCACAAGGGGTCTGAGGATCTCATCTCGGTACCTAATGGCAGTCAGGCTACCTCTGGCGAGCACATGGAAGGCTGTGCGGCCCCCCAAAGAAATGCCACCCCACACCATTACTTACCCACTGCCAAACCGGTCATGCTGGAGGATGTTGCAGGCAGCAGAATGTTCTCCTTGGCGACTCCAGACTCTGTCACGTCTGTCAGTGAGAACCTGCTTTCATCTGTGAAGAGCACAGGGCGCCAGTGGCGAATTTGCCAATCTTGGTGTTCTCTGGCAAATGCCAAACGTCCTGCACGGTGTTGGGCTGTAAGCACAACCCCCACCTGTGGACGTCGGGCCCTCATAGCACCCTCATGGAGTCTGTTTCTGATCATTTGAGTAGACACATGCACATTTGTGGCTTGCTGGAGGTCATTTTGCAGGGCTCTGGCAGTGCTCCTCCTGTTCCTCCTTGCACAAAGGCGGAGGTAGCGGTCCTGCTGCTGGGTTGTTGGCCTCCTCGACGTCGCCTGATGTACTGGCCTGTCTGCTGGTAGCGCCTCCATGCTCTGGACACTACGCTGATAGACACAGCAAACCTTCTTGCCACAGCTCGCATTGATGTGCCATCCTGGATGAGCTGCACTACCTGAGCCACTTGTGTGGGTTGTAGACTCCGTCTCATGCTACCACTAGAGTGAAAGCACCGCCAGCTTTCAAAAGTGACCAAAATGTAACCCACTGGTTAATTAATAATAAAGTATGAATAAAAATTGTAATAAATAGATGTATATATGATATCTATATATAATATTAATAGGTACATGTAGCTTGAACTGGTGAAAATGGATGTGTATATAATATAAATATATAGAAGTACTATTAAATTATAGCAAGGACTAAGAAAAGGCTTTTAAGATGAGACTCGCGGGGAGAGAACATGCTAGAAACCCCTCGTGCAGAAGAGAGAGATACCGCGAGCACAAAGCAGTGAGGAGGCAGTTAGCCGTTGGAAGGGTCAGGAGACCAACCGACTTCACTTGCGGAGGAGAGATGAGACTGAGCAGTAGCACCAGAGGAGACGGGGACACGCAGGGACCCTAGCCGCGAATACGATAAGGAGCAGACCGGAGAGTACAGAGGCAGTGCAAGGCGCCAGTGTGCGGAGACAGCCCCATATGCTGGAGTGTAAGTACTCACCCCTGATTGCCCGGCAATCAGTGCAGAGCCCTGTGTGACGGCTGCCATTAGTAAAGTGCGTCAAGTGAGAGGGGCCGACGGCAGAGAGGGATAGAGCTCCGAGACAGCGGCCGAAGGAAGGACCTGGAGAGGCAGCATAACACAAGAGGAGGAGTCGGGGGAGTGACTACGCATTAGTCGAGGTGGGATTGCAGCATACACCTATCACTCACACCTCACTCCAATAGCATTTCCTCCCATGGCAGTATACTAACTAGAAGTATATTGATGGATCACAGGCACCCTCTAGTGGGAACTCTGTATAAGATACAAACTAAAATACAGAAGAAGCTATAAGAAGATGTATAGACTATAACACATTCTCTATGGTTATAACATAAAAGAAACATAGTGCACTGTTAAGTCAGGACTGTTTCATATACTCGTGGGCTAATTAACCCTATAGAAGAAGCACCATATCAGTAACTCAGAAATAACTAAAGACAATAAAGAGAGGGGACTGCTTTGAAATTCTGAGTTATTACTAACAAGAATAACGACAGGCTATTCTACTACCAAATTGAGACCCACTATACCCGGGAGTATTACTTGAGTATACACAGATTAACATTTCTCTTAATCTAACCTGGATTGGGGAAAATAGCTGAAGATTGAGACTTTAATATTCATTGCAGCTATCCTAAACCCATATATGGATTATAAACATAGTGGAATTGAGGGACGGTATTAATACTGAATGAGAAATATTCACAGAGGATTGGAACATAAGGAAGAACAGGGGAATATACGACTATTACAAAGATTTTAGGGAAGGTATGTGATACCAATCCAGTTCTTCACGATAGCCACACTCATTAACATTAAGGGCCCCAACGAGCTCATCATTGACTTCAGAGTACCCGGGTCACTCTTAGTTTTTAAATGTATACAATTTGAGATGTAATAAATACATTATTTAGGTGATTAATTGAAAAATCTAGTCTTAATATATATAATACTCAATGTCCTTGTGAAAGTATTAAACGATGTTGATTAAAGTTATACTATAAATTTTATCTACTTACCATTCATCCGGTTCCTGGTAGCAAGTTGAAAGGAGACTTGGATACTATAAGAGAAAACAGGTAAATGAATGTAAATTGTATATAATTGAATTCATATTTCATAAAGGTATTCATTGGGCTTACCCAAGCAAGCCTATATACATTGATATAAAGCTTGGGTGGAGGCACAACTATTGTAATCCATTTATAATAATATTCCAAAGTAGGGTTACATAAATGGAGGCACTGCTGAGATCCCAGTAAATCTTAGTAAATTACTTTAATCAGAAACAATGGAAGGATTAACTGGAGACGATATTTACCACTGGTGTCAGAGGAAGGGGGTAAACCCCCAAAAGTGTATTGGAGTAGGAGGAGAGTTAATGGAAACTTCGGATGACACTCTGTTAAGAAAAGTGAGTACCCTGTACGGAGTAATAAGACCAAATATAGTGGACAACTGGGATGACGAAGCAGGAAGAAAGATTGCTGTCTTGGTTGAAACGGATAAAGAATTGGACGTGAATTTGATACCATTAATGATAATAGCTGATGAAGAAACAGGAAAAAGATGGTCCATAATTGGTCCTAATATCAGAGAAGAAAATATCACCAGTATACCCATCTCGGCCGTGATCTCACCAGAGGGAGTAGACAAAGGAGAAGCTAGTGGAAATGGACACACTGCTACAAATGTAAATGGTGGACAATTCGAAACCATGGTAGATAGGGTGGTCTCCCAACTTGAGAGATGGCATTATGAAGGGAGTTATCGGAGGTTGAGGATCTTTTCTGGTATTGTACCCGTACCCACCGGAGAAGAACCGTATGAATCATGGAAAGATGCCGCCGTTCAACAAGCAGAGGAATGGCAATGTCCTGATAAAATAAAGAGACAACGAGTGGTGGAGAGTCTACGAGGCCCAGCCATGGGGATAATACAAGCAGCCAGGAGAAGTAATCCAAATGCCAATCTGGAGACCTACCTCGAGGTCTTGGATTATGTGTATGGTACTATGGAAGATGTAGGGGATCTGTTATCCAGATTACACCACACGTTTCAAGAGCCTAGTGAGAAACTGAGCGCTTATGTTATAAGAATAGATAAACTACTGTATAAGATAGTGGAAAAAAAGGGATCACTCGAGATGAAGTAGATAAAAGTCGCATGAGACAGGTATTACGGGGTGCTTTAACAACTGATCCTGTAGCACAAAAGTTGAGGTGTTCTGAGAAAAAAGAACCACCACCCGGATTTAACGAGATATTAAAAGAAATCAAACAAGAAGAAGTACTGATTGAGATGAGGGAAAAGACGGTAAAAAAGGTTAAGGTAGTACAAACTGTGACTGAGACTTCCCCATTAGAGGAGAAAATATTAAAATTAATGGAAGAACAGAACAAAAGAATAGAGCAATTCATTGAAAATCAAAGTATCAATAACCTTTCCCAGAGTACTCCATCTAGTGATTCAACACGGGGTGGGGGAAGAAGGGGCACTTTCAATAGCAGGGGCTGTTTTAGGTGTGGGAGGATTGGCCATCGAGCCTTTGAGTGTAACCTGAATCGGAACTCGCCTCGGAGGTATGTTACTCCCTCTCTGAACACCGATGGTGAAGACCAAGATCGGGGAAACGGACAAGGGAGGCCCGTGAATCCCCAACAGGTCTCCTAGAGGTTGGTCGCTGCGCAATGGGGAGTACATGTTGGAATGGAGTCCTGCCTGAGGGGTTGATGGGACCAGCTCCAGTTATGGCTGCTACAATCAACGGACACCACTGTAAGGTACTTGTCGATAGTGGCTCTCAAGTATCAATTATATTCGAAGACTGGTATAAGAAACACCTCTCTGATGTACCCCTACTGCCATTATCTGGACTAGTGATATGGGGATTGAGTGTAGAGAAATATCCATATTTAGGATATATAATAGCTAGTCTAGAAATTTATCAAGAGAAAAGGGAAGAGAAGCTGCAAATACCCCTAATAGCACTGGTATGTCCAGAAGTCCCGGAGAGTAAGGGTGGTGAGCCCCATATGATCATAGGAACCAACACCAGGATTTACTCCCTTCTTATAGAATGGTTGGAAAAAGAGGAGAAAAGGACTGGGGTGCAGGTTAATTCATGTGAAGTGGTATCTGAAATAGTCCAGAAGGAAAACAGTAGCCCATTTGAAGGATGTTTTGTGGGGAGTGAGATCGAACATGCTGAAAAATTGCTGTTAATCGCAGAATTGGAATCCCGAGGGCAGGTTTTCTCCACTGGGGAGTGGGATTTAGGAAGAGCAAGAGGGATGGAACATTGTATCCGACTCACGGATGATACCTCCTTTCAAGAACGTTCTCGGAGAATAGCTCCCGCGGACTTTGAAGACGTTAGAAAACATCTGAAAGGTTTATTGGAAAACCAAGTAATTATGGAATCCAAGAGTCCGTACGCCTCCCCGATTGTGATCGCACGCAAGAAAAATGGAAACATCAGAATGTGCATTGACTATCGGACCCTAAATCATCGAACGGTGACCAATCAATACACGGTGCCTAGAATAGATGAGGCCTTGGATTGCCTACAAGGGAGTGTGTTGTTTTCAGTATTAGATTTGAGAAATGGGTATTATCAAATACCAATGCGGCCTGAGGACAGAGAAAAAACGGCCTTTATATGCCCACTTGGATTCTTCGAGTTCCTACAAATGCCCCAAGGGGTGAAGGGGGCACCAGCTACCTTCCAACGTGCCATGGAAAAGATAATAGGAGATATGAACTATCGGGAAGTGATAGTATACTTAGACGACATTATAGTATTTGGCTCTACTCTCCAAGAACATAATCGTCGTCTTTTCAAAGTCCTAGATAGATTGCTGGAAGGAGGTCTGAAACTGTCAGTAGACAAATGTCATTTATGTCAGTCAAAGGTTAAATACCTAGGACATATCGTCAGCAGATATGGAGTGTCGACAGATCCAGAAAAAGTACAAGCCGTGATGAACTGGCCTCGACCTACTAAACTGAAGGAATTACGATCTTTCCTGGGATTTTGCGGATACTACCGTCGCTTTGTACCGAATTACTCTGCTCGGGCAAAACCTTTAACCGACCTGACTAAAGGATACCCCAATGTAAGGAAAGGAAAAACTCTAAAATCTACACTGAAGGGAAATTATTATCAGTCCAATGATCCATTTGGGGAGCGATGGAATAACGAGTGTGAAAAGGCATTTATAATGTTGAAAGAAAGTCTGACGCATGCACCTGTGTTAGCATATGCTGACCCCAGTCTACCCTATGTATTACATATAGACGCGTCTACGAGTGGACTGGGGGGAGTGTTATATCAACAACATCCTGATGGGCTAAGACCAGTATCTTTTGCTAGTAGAGGTGTATCAGAGAGTGAGAAGAGATACCCAACCCATAAATTAGAATTCCTAGCATTAAAGTGGTGTGTAGTGGATAAGTTCCACGATTATTTGTATGGAGTGAAATTTGAAATACATACTGACAATAACCCATTGACTTATGTACAGACCACCGCCAAATTGGATGCAACAGGGCACCATTGGTTAGCAGCACTGGCGCTCTATGATTTCTCCTTGAAATATCGACCTGGAATAAGTAATGTGGATGCCGACTCGCTCTCTAGAATACCCGGGCAATTAGCGGGAGAAACAGAAAATGAGGAGTGGATCAAAATACCCACTGGAGAGGTCCAAGGAGTATGCCATAGTATGAGAGCAATTAGTATGACAGTAAGTGAAGCAGTAAGCACACTGGGTGCAACCTCGGCGGCCCTACCGTTCTCTTATTGTTGGATTAGCCAGATGGAGTTGGAAGATCTGCCAAGAGTAAAGACATATCAGCTTAGGAGAGAGCAACTACAGGATATAAAATGTATAAAATGGGTGATGCCAGGAGCCGTAACTAAGAAAGCTGGCCAGATGACAGCTGAGTAGGCTTTAGAAATCCAGCTTTTAAAGAAACAAATGAAAAACTTGGTTATGAGAAGGGGTATACTCTACCGATGCACTCAACTACCAGATGGTAGAAAAAGGTATCAACTTGTATTGCCCAGAAAACACTGTATTAAATGCCTGCAAGCTTTACATGATCAACATGGACACTTGGGATTTGAAAAGACTTTAAAGCTAGTAACTGATAGATTTTATTGGCCAAATCTATCCAAAGAAGTAGAACAGTATTGTAAAAATTGTGGAAAATGTATATTAAGGAAAACCTTACCTCATCGAGTAGCCCCTTTAGTAAACATTAAAAGCAATGGTCCTTTGGATTTAGTATGCATGGACTTTCTAACCCTGGAAATAGATCAAGGAAAAAAGTGTAATATTTTAGTAATAACCGACCATTTTACAAGATATGCACAAGCTTACATAACACCAAATCAGAAGGCGTCCAAAGTAGCAAACACCCTTTGGAGCAAATTCTTTATTCATTATGGGCTTCCAAATCGATTACACTCAGATCAAGGTAGAGAATTTGAGAGTAACCTGATCAAAGAACTTTGTAAGATGTGTGAAATTCAAAAATCTAGGACTACGCCATATCATCCCCAAGGTGACCCACAACCGGAACGCTTCAATAGAACATTACTGAATATGTTGGGAACCCTGAGTCCGTTGAACAAACATCATTGGAGACGTTATATTGACCAGCTGATACATGCTTATAACTGCACACAGAATGAGGCTACTGGATACTCACCTTATTATCTGATGTTTGGGAGAGAGGCTAAGCTACCGATAGATGTAAGTCTAGGAGTCTCGTCCGGTGAAAGTTCCTATAAATCTCATGTGAAATATGTTGAAAAATTGAGGGAAGAATTGGCTATGGCCTATCAATTAGCAGAACGGGTGGCTCGCCAGAGCGAAGAAAAGAATAAGGTCTATTACGATCGGAAGGTGCGAGACCAGGTGTTATTCCCCGGAGACAGGGTATTGCTGAGGCAATTGGGGATGCCAAAAAAATTCAAAATTGCCAACAGATGGAGGGAAGAACCCTATATCATAATGGAAAAACTGAAAAACCTACCAGTATACCAAATACAATCCGAAAATGGGAAAGGAGCGATATTAACTCATCACAGACAGAACCTACTTCATATAGGTAGGGAAGTTCGACTGGGAGAGGAGGAAGAAATGAATGAAGGTACAGACATAAACCCTAGAGGGAGGATGGAAAATCGATCTAAAGAGAGAAAAGAGTTGGATGATAATGAAAATAATGTGGAAGCAGAGGAAGGCCAGGGATGTTGCTATAAGGAACAAGAAGAAATCTTTGAAAAAGAGATTGGACCCGAACAGACTATTGATAGTCAACAGGCTGGCTCTCTATCCCATGTGGGTCCGGAAATTAATTTTAATGATTCTTCAGGAGAAGATTGGAATCTATTAAATGAAGACAGTAATGATATTCTGGGAGAGTTAGGAGATTATCCGTTATGTAGTACTGATAGAGGGGAAATGAGTAATATAAATAGACCCAAAAGAAATAGACAACCCCCCTCTCATGATTACTTATGACCAGTTGGGGACTCCAGAGATTATCCCCAGAGTAATCACTCATTATAATATTGAATCTTACTGGCCTTATTTCTAATAACATACCTGAGATATATATGTTGGTGATCCCATGGTTTGAGTTAAATGGAATCACCAGGGGGAGAGTGTAACCCACTGGTTAATTAATAATAAAGTATGAATAAAAATTGTAATAAATAGATGTATATATGATATTTATATATAATATTAATAGGTACATGTAACTTGAACTGGTGAAAATGGATGTGTATATAATATAAATATATAGAAGTACTATTAAATTATAGCAAGGACTAAGAAAAGGCTTTTAAGATGAGACTCGCGGGGAGAGAACATGCTAGAAACCCCTCGTGCAGAAGAGAGAGATACCGCGAGCACAAAGCAGTGAGGAGGCAGTTAGCCGTTGGAAGGGTCAGGAGACCAACCGACTTCACTTGCGGAGGAGAGATGAGACTGAGCAGTAGCACCAGAGGAGACGGGGACACGCAGGGACCCTAGCCGCGAATACGATAAGGAGCAGACCGGAGAGTACAGAGGCAGTGCAAGGCGCCAGCGTGCGGAGACAGCCCCATATGCCGGAGTGTAAGTACTCACCCCTGATTGCCCGGCCATCAGTGCAGAGCCCGGTGTGACGGCTGCCATTAGTAAAGTGCGTCAAGTGAGAGGGGCCGACGGCAGAGAGGGATAGAGCTCCGAGACAGCGGCCGAAGGAAGGACCTGGAGAGGCAGCATAACACAAGAGGAGGAGTTGGGGGAGTGACTACACATTAGACGAGGTGGGATTGCAGCATACACCTATCACTCACACCTCACTCCAATAGCATTTCCTCCCATGGCAGTATACTAACTAGAAGTATATTGATGGATCACAGGCTCCCTCTAGTGGGAACTCTGTATAAGATACAAACTAAAATACAGAAGAAGCTATAAGAAGATGTATAGACTATAACACATTCTCTATGGTTATAACATAAAAGAAACATAGTGCACTGTTAAGTCAGGACTGTTTCATATACTCGTGGGCTAATTAACCCTATAGAAGAAGCACCATATCAGTAACTCAGAAATAACTAAAGACAATAAAGAGAGGGGACTGCTTTGAAATTCTGAGTTATTACTAACAAGAATAACGACAGGCTATTCTACTACCAAATTGAGACCCACTATACCCGGGAGTATTACTTGAGTATACACAGTTTAACATTTCTCTTAATCTAACCTGGATTGTGGAGAATAGCTGAAGATTGAGACTTTAATATTCATTGCAGCTATCCTAAACCCATATATGGATTATAAACATAGTGGAATTGAGGGACGGTATTAATACTGAATGAGAAATATTCACAGAGGATTGGAACATAAGGAAGAACAGGGGAATATACGACTATTACAAAGATTTTAGGGAAGGTATGTGATACCAATCCAGTTCTTCACGATAGCCACACTCATTAACATTAAGGGCCCCAACGAGCTCATCATTGACTTCAGAGTACCCGGGTCACTCTTAGTTTTTAAATGTATACAATTTGAGATGTAATAAATACATTATTTAGGTGATTCATTGAAAAATCTAGTCTTAATATATATAATACTCAATGTCCTTGTGAAAGTATTAAACGATGTTGATTAAAGTTATACTATAAATTTTATCTACTTACCATTCATCCGGTTCCTGGTAGCAAGTTGAAAGGAGACTTGGATACTATAAGAGAAAACAGGTAAATGAATGTAAATTGTATATAATTGAATTCATATTTCATAAAGGTATTCATTGGGCTTACCCAAGCAAGCCTATATACATTGATATAAAGCTTGGGTGGAGGCACTACTATTGTAATCCATTTATAATAATATTCCAAAGTAGGGTTACAAAAACATCAGCCAGAAAGCATAGGAGCTGAGAAGTGGTCTGTGGTCACCACCTGCAGAACAACTCCTTTATTGGGGGTGTCTTGCTAATTGCCTATAATTCCCACCTGTTGTCTATTCCATTTGCACAACAGCATGTGAAATTGATTGTCAATCAGTGTTGCTTCCTAAGTGGACAGTTTGATTTCACAGAAGTGTGATTGACTTGGAGTTACATTGTGTTGTTTAAGTGTTCCCTTTATTTTTTTTGAGCAGTGTATAATGCTCAGATATTTATAGAGCACTGCAAGAAAATAGATTTTTATATAAATCCTCTTTATATCACATTCATGAGTTCAGACTGAGAGCTCGCCGCCATTCAGCCACAACATCCCTCATTAAATAACACATTTCAATATACTGCCACACCCAGGACTCAAACCCGCAACCTGCTGCATCCTTGCCAAACACCCCACCCACTGAGCCGCTTGATCCCGCATAAAAACTGAGATTTATAACTATATGAAGCTACCTGTACCCCGTAAAAAAAAAAAAAAAAAGCACCATCAGGGGCGGATCCAGAAGAAAATGAAAGGGGGGGCACCATGATAGGGGAACGATAATAGTTATATTTACATGCACCTAAGGCACGCGTGCTCCCAGATAAGGGGTGTGGTATCACAGGGGGCGTGGCCTCACAGAATACACCATCAGGTAATGATTGGCTGTAGGAGCGCATCCTGGTTTATTGTCAATGTTTCACCCCGATGAAAAGGCTGATTGGGCCTTGAAATGTTGGTCACCTGTTCCATTAGTTATGGGAGCCTGGAAGGCACCCCAGCACAATATAATTATTAAAGTTTTTAGTTGGTGGTGGCAGGTGCAGCATACCTTGTTTTGGGCACTGCAGTGAGACTCAGACTGCAGGACACGAACTGTCTATCTTTGATTAGCAGAAGCAGCTAGCTGGATCTCCAACAAGCAGCATTAAGACATCTGCAGGACAGTCCTGTCACAATCACACGGGCCGCCTTCTCAAAGCTGAGCTGAGTGTGACTGCACCTAGCATGGTGGTAAAGGAAGTGGAGGAGGAAGCGCTGGGTTTATTGTGCGGTGCAGTGAGGGCTAATGAAGCCTTCTGCGCCGTCATAAGTAACAGTCTTACTCGATGCTGGCATTTGAACCCCGCGCCTGGGCATGACTCTGGCTGGCTGGCAGTGGGGGAGGTAGGTTGCGGTGTGAGCAGGGGGAAGCCGGAGTTGCAGCTTCATCCTCCCAATTGGTTACCACACGGAATTGCTGTTAGAGCAGTGGCGGGTCCTAGTGCCTGCCGGCTCTTTTATCAAATCTGACTGACGGAAATAGCAGTAGTGCTGCTGCTGTTCTCCTTTGGAAAAAAGAAGAAGTCAGAAACGACAGGGGAGGCCCGAGTGCCCCTCCCCCCCCCCCCCCCCCCGGATCCGCCTATGAGCTCCATAATCAAGTAGATCAATGCAACGTGCTGCCACACATCCAATCCTCTGCTGCCACACACTACATAGATCTGCCCAGCAACAAAGCTGATCCCCCCATCACAAAGTACAAGGTAAGCTTCAAATAGTTAAAACTCTCCAGCTTGGAATTCTCTAGCTTTCTATGCAAGGGCAGATAGCTCAATGAATAGAGTGTCCAACTGCAATGTCATTGAATCCTGGGCACATCAGCATCCCGAAATGTAATAAAAGACAGTGCGACTGAACAATAAAGACCTCTCAAGTCAAGTCCATGAATGCTGTATAGATATTAGCAATAAAAGGGGAGGGGGGAGGAGACAGGAGCAGTGAGGAGATGCTGGGCTTCAAAAAGAGGGGAAGCTGAAATTGAAAGTAATTAGATAATTCAGAATTCACAAGTGCTGCCAACAGCGCCCCCTACCCTGCAGCGCTATGTGCGGCGCACTCTCCGCACACACCTAGTTACGGCCCAGTGTGCAACGTGTATTTAGAACCGTACCAAAATTAAAAGTTTGAAAGAAAATCAAATCTCCCCTGAGGTCTATCAGCCTTTAATTCGTAACTGATAAGACGAGCTCTGTGGAATTCCTTCATTAAATGCTTATCTTTCTTTAATCCAAACAACTGAGAAAAAGCCTGAGATGAATTTAGGATAAGAAAATAAATTACTTTCTAAATCTGATACTACGTGTTTGTTGAAGAAGTATTACAATGAAGATAAAATAATCTGAAGGTCAATGTCAGTCTATCATGTCAATATATATGGCTTCTCCGAGGAGTCACTACTCTTTAACTCTCTCCCAAACCAGCGGGAGAATCAGTTTTGGTATTTCACCATTATCTCGCTGTGTAAAAAAATGTAAGTAATGTTTAATTTATCTCACTGTGATAGTTTTCCATTTGAGACGTATTCCCTTGTGTCATTGATTATTTAGTTTGGAATGGAGACATTTTATTTACAGTACTTCAAATTTTTTAAGTGCTTAATTGGTTTGCCAATGGTCATCATCATCATGTAAATGATATTGACTGGCCCATCTTTACTACAAGCACATCTACTGTATATGCAACGAGCAAATCTTCATTTGTGTCTATTAATTGTATGCAGAGTTAAATGTATTTCAAGATGCATTAAACTAAAATACTCACATACTGTAAATCCACAACTGAATGTACATTTGGTTCTTGAAGTTGAGGCTTTCTCTAAATGTTGACCTGGATATAACAAAAAGAGAGGGAGAGAAAACAATAATATGAATGAAGATTATTTATAATAAACCATCACTAGTACAATTCAAGTACTATAGATGTACAGTATCTATATCCCATCATTGGAAAAACCATCAATGGTATAACCAGTAATGGTCTCCAGCCACGCATGTGCAAAGGAAAAGAGACCCAGAAGAAGACACACCCCACCTAAGGATAAATTAACATCAGATTCACCAACCCATGGTAAATCCATCAACCATTGGCCGTCATCCGACTAGGGTTGCCAAACACATGTAATTGATGGACAACACTACGCTACAGATCAAACAAGGGCGGAGAGAGCATTTAGGGCACAGACTTGAGAAGAGTAGTCTACTGGGACACAGAATTGCATTAATCTTGCTCACAGGCAGGGCCGTCTTAACAGCAGTGTAGGCCCCTGGGCAAAACAATGCCCTGGGGCCCCTACCCATCCTCCAGCGGTAGGGGTGGGGAGTGCTATCATAAGCAGCTTTGATGTCCCGCGGGTGGCAGAGGGTGTTCTATCTTCCACTCAGCATGTAGGACCTGGAGCAGTAATTTCTGCTAATTACTCTTTTACTGCACAGATGGTGGGAGATGGGGCAGGAGGGAGAACACTAAACTGTAAACGGGGCATTGGGCTGAATGAAGGGACCCTGGTACATGACTTCTAGGGTGGTAGGGCAGGGTTTAATACATAGGGGAGTGGTGGATAGTGGAGTGGGCTTAATATTCATAATTTTCTGGTGTGAGGGCAGCTTGCTTGACTGCAGATATCTCCAGTTCCTGGAAATAGATTACTTAGATTTTAAAGGGGCAAAACACTAGAGAGTCCCACCTTCCAGGAGGTACTGGGGACTTGGGGATCAGAGTTCAGAAGCCGGAACAATCCACCAACAAAAATGTAAAACTGCATACAAGGCGTGTGGAGCTGGAGCAGGGACCGGCTGCTGGAAGACTGATATCTCTGGTTCTGGGCTTAGTAGAGACAAGCTGCCAGTGTCCAGTGAAAGGGGAGAGTCTCAGCTTTTGTAGTACTCTAGTACTTTTGTAGGACTCTAAGTCAGACAGAACCCAAGATATCTGGCTGGGAAGAGCAATTAACATGTTTGGATGGGGACCACTGTTTAGAAGTCGGATATCTCTGGTTCCCCTGGGCCGATATTCAAAATCTGGTACCCCTGGAAAGAGGAGACCCTCAGCTTGTACTCCTGGGGTCCTTGGGCAAGTGTCCATTGAGCCCATATGAAAAGACTGCTCTGCTCACAGGTTCACTACATTAATACCATTCCCCTGGGTAATATCACCCTCCACCATTACATTTCTGCCCTCATTATTCTAGTAATCAATAATTTCCTTCTCAGCCATAATATTAAAACCACTGACAGGTGGAGTGAATCATTTTGATTATCTCATTACATTGGCCCCCATTCCGAGTTGATCGCTCGCTATCTGCTTTTAGCAGCAGTGCAAACGCTAAGCCGCCGCCCTCTGGGAGTGTATCTTAGCTTAGCAGAAGTGCGAACGAAAGTATCGCAGAACGGCGTCTAAATTTTATCAAGCAGTTTCTGAGTAGCTTCAGACCTACTCCTACCTTGCGATCACTTCAGACTATTTCCTGTTTTGATGTCACCACGCCCTGCGTTCGGCCAGCCACACCCCCGTTTCCCCAGGCACGCCTGCGTTTATAACCGGAAAACGGTCAGTTACCTCCCAGAAACGCCCCATTCCTGTCAATCACTCAGCGGTCAACAGTGCGACTGAAAAGCGTCGCTAGACCTTGTGTGAAACTGCATCGTTTTTTTTGCAAGTATGACACACGTGTGCAGTGCGCACCATACGCATGCGCAGAAGTGCCGCTTTTTCAACTAATCGCCGAACGAAAGCAGCTAGCGATCAACTCGGAATGAGGGCCATTGGCACCTGTGATGGGATGGGATATATTGGACAACAATTAAACAATCAGATCTTGAAGTTGATGTAGGCCAACATCAGGATCTCAGTGACTTTGATGAGGGACAAATTCTGATGGCTAGAAGACTGGGTCATAGCATCTCCAAAAGGCATCTTGTGGGGTGTTCTAGGTATACAGTGGTTAGTACCTACCAAAAGTGGTCCATGGAATGACCACTGGTTAACCGGTAACAGGGGCTAATTGATGCATGTGGGGAGCGCAGACTAACTCATCTGGTCTGTTCCCACAGAAGAACTACTATAACATGAATTACTGGATATTACTGGATATTGTAATGCTGACTACTATATAAAGGTGCCAGAAAACACAGTGTATCTCAGCTTTCTGCAGACTGGTGAGAGTGTCCATGCTGACCCCTATCCACCGCCTAAATCACCTACAATGGGCACATGAGAATCAGAACTGGACAATGGAGTTATGGAAGAAGGTGACCTTTACAACATGTGGACAGCCAGGTGCATGTGTATCGTCTACCTGGAGAGAAGATGGCACCAGGATGAACAATGAGGGGCAGGCAAGACGTCGGAGGAAGCCTGATCCTCTGGGCAATGTTCTGCCAGATACCACAGGACACCTTCAGAGGTTTTGTGAAGCCCATGCCTCGATGGGTCAGAGCTGATATTGTTGCATGAAGGGGATCTAAATAATATTAGGCAAGTGATTTTAATGCAGTAATTGATGGATGTATATGCACTAATTACATTTAAGGAAGATAACTCATAGTAGGACAGGTGACAAATGGTGGAAATGTTTTCCAGTCTTTCAAGAGATCAGAACCGATGACCTTTATGCAGGTCACTTAATAAGCCAGTTGTGGATGGAGGGGTTTGTAAGTGGGTGGATCTCTTGATTGTGGTTTGTGATTGATCTTTGGGTACCGGCTAGCAGGATGGGTGGCTTTGTTTTATTGTATATGTAAATCGTAGTGTCGTTTTAAATAATACAACTTTAGCTTTGTGTTGCAACTAAAAAGGCTTTTTAATGAAGAAATGTCAGTGATTTTGTGACAGCCTATTAGGAAAATGACATTGACTGATAATTTCAAGCAGTTCAAACATTATTCTTTAAGCTTTCTGATTTACTGAACTGGATACGTTGTCGAGGTTCGTCAAACCGACTGTCATTTACATACATGGTTATTTATCATATGCTGGATTCAAAAAAGACAGCTGAGAAGGGAGCACATGTCAGACCAAGTACTGAGTTACAGCAGCCACTTAATATTACTTTCTAACACATTACTGGACAACCTTATGGTAAGCCTATAACCAGTAATCACAGATGAAGCCCGTTTTGGACTATAGTCTTGCAATTTTACCAAGCAACCTTGTGCTATAAATGTGACTGGCCCACAGGGGTACAGGGAAAACCCCTGGTGGGCCCCATTGCCAGGGGCCCCACCTCCTCCTCCAAGGATCCGGTTCCAGACTGTACACTTGAGTTATGCATTACTCGTACATATGTTACATTATACTGCACAGGACTATGGTATATTTTCTAAAGTGTATCCCTGTTATTATTACCATGGATGCACTCTCAGTATTTACTATACATATTTATCAAGGGTCCCAGACCATGCACTCTCTAATGGTTAGGCAAACCAATGTGGTGGTTATCCACACCCCCACCCTGGAGATTGTCCACACCCTATGCATGGTCCCCTACCACTGTATTCCCCGGTGGGCCTACCATGATCCAGTCCAACACTGAATGTGACTCTGGTACCATGAATGAAAATAAATGCATCTTGATATATATGTGCTGCTCCAACCTTGATTCCAGATTCAAATAATAACATTGGTGAACCTAGATAATGCATATTTAATAGCATGTTCATGATTCGTTACCCTACCATGGACACACGTATCATTTACATTTTGTTAGCGCAGACTTACTGCATGTTGCCAACCACATAGGACATGAATTAAGAGACCCATCAGACTGCTTTCACAGTGATTGTGGGTGGCCCTGTAACCTTCAGTAAAAGAAATGGGTCGCCCACCCTATCAGAAGGAGACAATGACTCCTCTTGGCCAACTAGACAACAATCCTGTTATGTGATTATATGTGTATGGCTCAAAAATCCCAAGAGTCTACACGTGCAATCACATCTACTGTGTCACAACTGAGGGCTGGTGTTGGTAGCGGGAAGCCTCAGTTGTAGGGGCTGATGGGTACTAAAATTTAGGAGGTGAGATGAGACTCCTAGACATGTGCAGGAGCTGCAGCACCAATGCCCGAAGGTGTGACCACGACAACTGGAGGTGACTTTAAGTGTTTTATTAAATAATAAAAGTCAAGAAAAGTGCATCAAAAAAATAATCATAAAGTGAGTCTCTGGACTTCAACTGGTTTGAGACCAGTAACTGGGAAAGTAGTTGAATATATTTAGTGATGCTTGAGAACGTTGAAGAAAACGAGTTTTAAGTTAGAACTTACCTTTGTTAAAACTCTTTCTGTGAGGTACACTGGGCTCCACAAGGAAAGACATAGGGGTGTAGAGTAGGATCTTGATCCGAGGCACCAACATGCTGAAAAGCTTTGACTGTTCCCAGAATGCATAGCGCCGCCTCCTCTATAACCCCGCCTCCCTGCACAGGAGCTCAGTTTTTAGTTAACCAGCCCAATGCAGTAGCAGGAAAAGAGACGACAATGGTTAGTAGCCACATACACCACACTCTCACGACAGGAGAAGTGTCAGCGGCTAATGCCATACCAACCCAAAGAAGCTAAGTGCGTTAGGGTGGGCGCCTTGTGGAGCCCAGTGTACCTCGCAGAAAGAGTTTTAACAAGGGTAAGTTCTTACCATAAAACTTGTTTTCTGCTGCGGGGTACACTGGGCTCTACAAGGAAAGACATAGGGGATGTCCTAAAGCAGTTCCTTATGGGAGGGGACGCACTGTAGCGGGCACAAGAACACAGCGTCCAAAGGAAGCATCCTGGGAAGCGGCAGTATCGAAGGCATAGAACCTTATGAACGTGTTCACAGAGGACCATGTAGCCGCCTTGCACAATTGTTCAAGGGTCGCACCACGGCAGGCAGCCCAAGAAGGTCCAACAGACCGAATAGAATGTGAGCTGGAGCTGATAGACCAGCCCTCACATAAGCATGTGCAATCACCATTCTAATCCATCTGGCCAAAGTTTGATTGTGAACAGGCTAGCCCCGTTTGTGAAATCCAAACAGCACAAAGAGAGAATCAGATTTCCTAATAGAAGCAGTTCTCTTCACATAGATACGGAGAGCCCGTACCACATCCAAAGACCGCTCTTTGGGAGACAAGTCAGGAGAGACCAGGGCTGGAAACCACAATCTCCTGGTTAAGGTGGAACGAAGAAACCACCTTAAGTAAATTTCCGGGACGAGTCCTAAGAACCGCCCGGTCACGGTGAAATATCAGATATGGTGAAATACAAGACAAGGCACCCAAATCCGACACTCTTCTAGCTGAAGCAATAGCCAGCAGAAACACCACCTTAAGGGAAAGCCACTTAAGATCAGCTGAACCAAGAGGTTCAAAAGGAGACTCTTGTAGCGCCTCCAAAACCACCGACAAGTCCCAAGGAGCCACAGGCAGGACATAGGGAGGTTGGATACGCAACACACCCTGAGTGAAGGTATGCACATCGGGTAAGGTCGCAATTTTTCTCTTAATCCACACCGACAAGGCAGATATTTGAACCTTGAGGGAGGCCAGACGCAGGCCTAAGTCCAGGCCCTGCTGAAGAAAAGCCAACAACTTGGCTATACTAAACTTGGAAGCGTCATAATCGTTAGATGCGCACCAAACAAAGTAAGAATGCCAGACCCTAAAGTAAATCCGCGCCAAAGCTGGTTTCCGGGCCCGCAACATAGTTTGAATGACCGCCTCAGAAAACCCTTTAGCCCTTAAGACGGAAGCTTCAAGAGCAACGCCGTCAAAGACAGCAGGGCTAGGTCCTGGTAGACACAGGGGCCCTGAACGAGGAGGTCTGGGCGTTGTGGAAGTATAATTGGACGCTCTGACGATAGGCCCTGCAGGTCTGAGAACTAGTGCCGTCTGGGCCACGCTGGAGCTATGAGAAGCAGATTTCCTTTTTCTTGCTTGAACTTCCGAATTACCCTGGGCAGGAGTGACACCGGAGGGAACACGTATGGCAGCCGAAACCTCCACGGCACCGCCAGCGCATCCACGAATGCTGCTTGAGGATCCCTTGTCCTTGCTCCGAAGACCGGAACCTTGTGATTGTGTCGAGACGCCATCAGATCCACGTCTGGAAGGCCCCACTTTTCCACTAGTAGTTGAAACACTTCTGGATGGAGGCCCCACTCACCGGCATGCACGTCGTGATGACTGAGAAAGTCCGCTTCCCAATTTAGGACTCCCGGAATGAATATTGCCGATATTGCCGGTAGATGGCGTTCCGCCCAATGTAGAATCCGTGAGACTTCCTTCATTGCCAAGCGGGTTCGAGTGCCGCCTTGATGATTTATGTAAGCCACTGTGGTGGCGTTGTCCGACTGTACCTGAACAGGACGGTTCTGAATTAAATGCTGGGCCAGGTTCAACGCATTGAAGACCGCCCGCAATTCCAGAATGGTGATCGAGAGGAGAGATTCCTCCTTGGTCCACCAACCCTGAAGGGAGTGTTGCTCCAGCACTGCGCCCCAACCTCTTAGACTGGCATCTGTTGTCAACAGGACCCAGTTGGATATCCAGAATGGACGGCCCCTGCACAACTTTCGGTCCCGGAGCCTCCATAGCAGTGACAGACGGACCTCCGGAGTCAATGAGATCATGTGAGACCTGATCCGGTGAGGCAGGCCGTCCCACTTGGCTAGAATCAGCTTCTGGAGGGGGCGAGAATGGAACTGAGCATACTCCACCATGTCGAATACTGACACCATGAGGCCCAGCACCTGCATCGCCGAATGTATCGACACTTGCGGACAAGAAAGGAAGTAACGAATCCTGTCCTGAAGCTTCAGGACTTTCTCCTGAGACAAGAACAACCTCTGGTTGTGAGTGTCCAACAACGCTCGCGGGTGCACCATGCTCTGAGCAGGGACCAGGGAGGATTTCTTCCAGTTGATGAGCCACCCGTGGGCTTGCAGAAACTGGACAGTCATATCCAGATGACATAGGAGAAGTTCTGGTGAATTTGCCAGGATTAACAAGTCGTCCAGATACGGCAGTATCCTAACCCCTTGACGGCGGAGTACCACCGTCATTACCGCAATAACTTTGCCGAAGACTCGCGGAGCCGTAGTTAAACCAAAAGGTAACGCCCAAAACTGGTAATGGAGGTTGCCAATCGCAAACCTCAGGTATTGCTGATGTGACGCTGCTATAGGAATATGCAGGTAAGCATCCTGTATGTTCAGGGAGATCATGTAGTCCCCAGGTTCCAAGGCCAGAACTATAGAGCGAAGGGTTTCCATACGGAACTTGGAAACCTTCACAAACCTGTTCAATGCCTTGAGGTTGAGAATGGGCCGGGAGGACTCATTCGGTTTCGGGACTAGAAACAGCGGAGAATAGTACCCCCGGCCCCTCTGCGCAAGAGGCACCTGTAGTACGACTCCTGTATCCAGGAGGGTCTGTACCACCGAATGTAGAGTGTTTGCCTTTGTCTGGTCCAACGGGACGTCTGTCTGGCAAAATCGATGAGGGGGTCGGTTTTTGAAGGCTATGGCGTAACCTTGAGTGATGACTTCCCATACCCAGGCATCTGAAGTGGTCTTCAACCATTCCTGGGTATACCCTAGAAGCCGGCCCCTCACCCTGGGATCCCCCAGGGGGAGGCCCGCCCCATCATGTGGCAGGCTTATCGGTCTCGGAAGCTGGCTGACGGGCCGCCCAGGCTCTTTTGGGCTTCGGCTTACCAGGTTTGGAAGTGCGGGCCTGCTTGTTGTACGCCTGACCTTTTGCTTTACCTGAAGGACGAAAGGGGTGAAAGGAAGTACCTTTAGCCTTCGAGACAGAAGGAGCGGTATTTGGCAGACAGGCGATTTTGGCCATAGCCAAATCAGCCACAATCTTATTTATGTCCTCCCCAAACAGAATATCTCCCTTGAAAGGGAGTACCTCCAGGGTTTTTCTAGAGTCCAGATCCACAGACCAGGATCTCAGCCACAAAATCCGGCGAGCCAGGACTGATGTAGTAGAGGCCTTGGCTGCTAGGATACCGGCATCAGAAGCCGCCTCTTTAACATAGCGAGAAGCTGTGACAATATATGACAAGCATTGTCTAGCATGGTCAGAAGAGATTTCAGCTTCTAACTCCAAGGCCCATGCTTCAATAGCCTCTGCAGCCCATGTTGCTGCAATAGTGGGCCTTTGTGCAGCACCCGTGAGGGTGTAAATCGCTTTTAGACAACCCTCCACACG